>NC_033624.1:679444-711521 GCF_001540865.1 Ananas comosus | reverse complement strand
ATATATTTAATTTATAAATATAAATTATAAATAATATATATAATAAAAAATATATTGATAGTTTTTCATCTAATTTTTCCCTTTCAATTAAACGACTGTGATAAAAAAATTATATTTTTTTTCTATAAACCAAACACTAAATATTAAAAAATTTATTTTTTCCCGAAATTTTTTTTATTAAAATATTTTTTTTACAATTTTACGCGGAACCAAACAGCCCCTTAGTCGACTATCGGGAGCACCTTTGGAACGAAGCAGTTTTTTGTAACTGTAGAAGCCCAAAAGCCCATCTTCTAGAGAGGAGAGAGAGAGAGAGAGAGAGGGGGGGAAGGAATCGTAAAAGAAAAAATTTAGAATATATTTATTATATTATGAATGTGATGTTTTCAACAAATTAGATTATGCTTTTTCTATTTATCCATCATATAATAATTATTAACAAAATATTTTTATTATATTTTTATTTTAAAAATATATAATTAATTGGTTTTTAATAATATAGTGTAAATGCGATATAATAAATATATATATTTTTTTTAAGAGGAGAGAGAGAGAGAGAGAGCACGGAATATAATGGGGGGAGAGTACGTAGTGACTACGTTGCAGGTGTAAGTCACGGGAAAACCCAAACCAAAGCTGGGAAGCGGAAGCACTCCTGGGGAAACGAGCAAAAAATGGGCAGGGGAATCGAGTGCGTGTTTTGGACTTTGGGGTGCAGTTGTTGGTCCGCCCAAGCAAACTCCCCTCGGATTCTGCACCGGCATCGACACATGCAGCAAGATAACCCCCGACCCGAGCGGAGTTACGCGCACCCCACAAACTACCCCAAAATTAAGCTGTGCCCCGTGGGCCCATCATCTTAGCCCGTGGGCTTGATATGCCTTTTCTATTATAACTAGCGTAGGGACCCGCGCGATGCGGCGGGTATAAATATTTTTGTAAAAATTTATAGTCTGTAGATTTAACAAACAAATAAAAACGTTAAAAGAAACAGAAAAAATATTTAAAATATTATGAAGGGTAATAAATAATAAAAAAAAACTAAAGAGGTTCAAATTCACACTTAACTAATCATATAAAGATATTTATCAATCCTATTATCTTTTCTAATTCAAATTAGATTTCTCTNTGCATATATATATTTATATTTCAAATCATCATTAAAAAATATGAAAAATCTAAAAAAAGTAGAGCTTGCCATGTCATCATTCTTATTGGGGATTCATATAGAGTTATAGATAATAGCTACTGTAATAAAAATCAATTTTTTTAAGAAAAAAAATAATACTATAACAGCAAACGAAATCTTCGTGATCTTGTTAAACATGCACCTTTTTGTCCATTTTGTGCAACTATGGCATTTATTTACTATCGAAATAATAGTGAATCAGATTTGGTAATTGATATCTGAGATTTTAAATTCGAAATATAATTATTTTTTAGCTAAATTTATTTTTTAAAAAATAAATAAAACGGATAGTATGTTATTTTTGAAAAAAAAAAAAAAAAATCGGCGAATCTGGCTCCATCGTGAACCCAGTCCCACACTCGGTTTTCCAATTTATTTAGCTCGCTAATTTTGTGCCTTTCTCCTGACCCAAACTCAATTCCAACTCGGGGCCCCACTAATAAAAAACCTTCCCCTCACTGTGCACGCACCTGCGCTGCCACGCCCCTCTTTACTCCAACCCCTATTACAACTACACGCGCAGTTCGCTCCCACGTGCCAACGTCCCCACACGTAGCACCTCGTACGCGACCACCGCGGTCGCGGCCCTTTGACCGACGAACGGTCGCGACGCGCCGATCACACCCGCTCGCGCAACCGCAACCGTCCGATCTCATCCCTTTTTCCGGAAACCTTTGAACTGAATCTCGGACTACAGTTTTTATTTCTATATCGCAGAGAGCGAGGTGGTGACGCGACGTCGCCGCGGGGATTGATCGGACGGATGTGATTGATTGATCACGATTGATTTGACGGATGGGATGGGATGGGAGTGGTGTCACCTCAGGGTACGTGTAGGCGCGATGACCGTGGTGTGTTGTCGCGCTGTTATTGGTCGTCGCGTGGGTGGTGAGTTGACGGGCAACAGTTACTGGATCGGACGGTTGTTCTCACCGGTGGCGGCTTTGATGGGACAGGTGAGTTTGGTATGATGAGGAATCTCTAATTAATAAATTTCTAGCAATAAATTTAAATTATTGGTGAGAGAACTGAAGGAAAAAGTGTACAGTTTAAAACATTTTTTTTAAGAGCTTAAATAATATTTATTATTTCGCATAATTTAATATAATATTACAATAGAAGCTATCTAAGCTTTTAGGAAAAAATAATTGTGGTTTAATACAATGAGAGTTCACGTATTTGTTTTTAGTTGCTCCACATCAAGATTAGCATACAGTCGAAGATCGCTTGTTCGGTATGCTTTTAGACTCCGATTGGAATTACAACGAAAAGAAACTACGGGAAGCAGAATTGCATTGAATTGGTTAAGATAAAATGCCACGTCAAAACACGAAAAAGTACAATTTTCCGACTTATATTGGGCCAACAAAAACTTAAGGGCCCCTCAAAACGGGCGGGCCCATAGATCTATGGGCCACATCCAGTCTCTTGGTTACTTTTTGGGCCAAGCCCGAGTCACAATATTATTTCATCAAATTTGGCGAAGCCCAATCCACTTTAGGGAATGCTTGGTTTATGATTGGAATAGAAATGATAAATAAAAGTTGATTATTTTGGAATGAAAAATAAAATTACCAATCAGCTAAAAATGTTTAATTCATTATTGAAATAGAAATCAAAATTAAAATTTAGAATTTTGATAAAGGGTTTTGATTAAAAAAGATGAGAGTGATGAAGGAAAAGGGGGAGAAGGTGTTTGTGAGAGAGGATTTTGATTAGTTTATTTTAGAATGAGCCAATGGAAAATTTAAAGTCGAATTGGATCATAAATAAATTTGGTTATTCTCATTCCATAGTGGAAGAGGAATCAAAATTCAATTTCTAATAAAACAAACAACAACTATCAAAATCAGTGAATCTTATTTAATTTCATAGTCTAAAATAGATGAATTAAACATGCCCTCATTCCAAACTACGTTAGTGGATCCTAAATACCTAACTTGATTTAATATAACATGCTGAACCCAAATAATAATAATACTATTAATATTCGATGATCGTTTCACTGTCACTATCGTATTCATCGAATGTCATGTATCTATTTGTTGGCTTTGCTTTCACTTCAAGCACCAAAGGAATTATATTTGCTGCAACCACCTTCGATCATCCTAACCTAACATCTTTAATGGGACCCCGATAATTATGATTCGTAAACTACTTATTTATTTAATGGAAATGTTTTATCCCCCACAAACATTTTGTAATGTGCTCGTTCACCTAACTTCATGCCTGAAGTTGTAGTCCCTAAAGTAATTTATACCTTTTGTAATATTATTATAGAAGAAAGTCTGAGGGATCCCATGTGCATTGTACATTAGATATACAAGATACTTTATTTGACTAAAAATATACTTTTAAAAATTGTTGAATTATTAAAGATGTGCGAAATATTGTATTTCATGAGTCAGTAGTGTACACATGCGCGGTAAGATAGTAGCTAATGTATATTTTCTTTTTTTGGAGTCAAACATCATATTGGATTTCATTTCTGAATTTTCGAAAATTAAAACGTAATAAACATTTTCGTAATTATTTTGTAATATAATACCCACTAATCTATACATTAACATTATTTCCCCTAATCTTACCACGTGGCAGCCTATCTTTCACCCTCACTTGTCTCTCTTTTGAACCAAATAGCTAAGCGGTCTCTTCGGCTTTCCTTCCCTGTAACGTCTACCTTTTCGGTTTCTCATCTTATTAATTTTTTTCCATAACGTATGTCTCTTCAACTTTCCATCTCATAATTACTTCTTTGTAACGTAGCTACTTCGACTTCCCTCTCATTAGTTTCTATTTTCTAAGAATCGTTGCCCGAGAAGCCTGTGGGCACGGCAAATGGCGTTCTCGACAACGACCTCGCCTACTATGTCCGCTCCCCTCAAGCCCGCAAGCGCACCGCCCTCGCTCTCACCGTCAATGTCGAGTGAGTCGAACTCTAACCCTAGCCTCTAACCTTTCTCCCTCGATGTCGACCACTTATATTTGTAATATATAGGACTTGCCAAAAAAGGGTTGAAGGCGCTGTGATATTTCACGAAAGCATCGGTGTTAGTAGAGAATGCCCTAAATGAAGATACAAAGGGGTCCGATTTCTATATAACACATTTTTTTCTCCTATAATTTTTTTTTCTTTCGTTATTTTTTATTAAATTATAATTTTATTCTAAAAGTTTTAAAGTATTTTTTATATTATTAAATTTAATCAAATATGATTATATCCGCCGCATCGCGTGGGTTCCTACACTAGTTAATAATAATTCGAAATACACTTCTACATACAAGTATCATCACTTCAAATAAGAGTACTCTAAAGTAGTAGTTGCGCTTTGACTTTATTAGAGATGTATGGATACAAAAATAGATGAGAGATAGATGTCACATTGTACCCATGGAATACATAAAATTTTGACTTTTTTGAAAGATTGATAACTAAGCAAGCAACATTGAAAGTTAATTTGGAGAAAGTCACTTAGGAAGGAGAAGAGAAGAGTTGTTGCACCATAATAAATAAGTTTGGGAAAGAGGCTTTTAAAATGCCACTGATGTTTTAACAAACTAGGATGGCCCATTTATTAAGAATTTATTATGTGTCTTTTGGACGTATTTGATTATGCTAAGTTCGTTAATATATAAAAGCACCCATCATGCAAATGACTAAGCAAAAATAGATTAATCAGCATTCATATGTATCAACAAATTAATTTATCGGAATCTTCACAATCTTTGATCGAAGATTGAGATTCAGCCTTTAACTCAAATTATTATTATTTATTTAAGGAGCAGTAAATGACGTTTACCGAATCTTTAATTTTATTTTATCACAACATAATTTTCAATTAGTGTACAAGTTTTGTGTCTTAATGAGTCTTCTTAAGTTCTAACGATTCAGTACACACTGACCCCGAGAGGGGCACCAAAATGACTGTAACGTCCCATTTTGTATTTTTGTCCGATTCGGTTGGTTGTTCAACGGTGCGATTGTGGTACAGTGGCATTTCCGTAATTCTCTTCATAAGCAGGGTCAATAGTATAATAAGTCCGAGAACTCCCACCTAACTCGCTACCGCATCGTGTCAGAATTCCGAATCACGAAGTCCACGTGGCACGCTATATTGGTTCCTACTCTCTTTTCGAAGTCACAAGCAGTTGGGGAAATTATGGGGGGAGTTGTTCGGTGAGCGAAGCATTTTTAAACAATAAATAGCACAGATTTGCCAACTAACCGCGCACGTGCTACTCCTCAACACGCCTCCTCGACGAATTATTCTAATGAATTTGGTCCACCACATAAGCAATGGACCACTTGTTGATTTATTGCATGGAAATGTAGCAAGCTCCTGCTTCTTTCATTATTTTGAAAATAAATTTAACTAAAAATATAAAATAATTATATTCTGATATTAAAACTCTAAATTTTTAACTAATTGTACTAAATACAATCACTTAAAGGTTTTCTTCATAGATTTTTTTAAATTTTTTTTTTTGTAAACATGATTAAAATAGAGTTTAATTTAATAAATGAATAGTTTTGGGAAATTCAAACACAACCTCATCAGTATATTAAAATGAAAATTTTATCATAAATTTATTTGAAAATTAAAATAATTAGTTGAAAATTTAAATATCTATTCTTTATGAAAGAGAATTATCTTTTAGAGTTAATAAAAATTGTTTAAAGAGGAAACAAAATATCTATGTTTCATCTTCATTATCTGTGGCCGGTGACAGTAAAAAATACTCGAAATTAAAACAAAAATCAAAGATATATTCATATGAAAAAAGATATTTCGAAATAAGAAATTTTTTTTTATCTAATCCAAATAGCAATAGATGATAGATTTACTGTCTTTAAAGATAAAATAAGACTGCTTTCAAAATTACTTTTTAGATTTTATTATTTATAAAGAGTTATTTTAGGATTTGAATAAAATTGTAATTCACTTAATATTTTAATTTTAGAGTCTGTTTGATTATTTTACCTTTGATTTTTATAATAATTTTTAATAGAGTGCTTGATCATAATAAATATTCTAAATCCTAATTCCTAATCATAAATCCTTAACCTTTAAATCTTTGAGCGCGAGATCAAAAAAGTGATTTTGAATTTTAAAATTAAAACTTTAATATGTAAAAAAAAAAAGAGGCTAAATTACAGAAAAATTTCACGTCAATACTTGTTTTTTTACTTTCCCTATATTATTAAAAAACTTACACTTTACCCCTTAAAAAATAAAAAATATTCACAAGAGTATAATGTTAACTCTGATAACAAAATGACAAAATTGTCTCTCATACTCTTCATCTTCCTTCCCAATTTTGTTCATTCGCAGCTCCCCTCCTCCTTCCTTTAAGCCTTCCTTGACCCTCGCTCCAACGTCGTTTCCTCCACCAGCTACCTTGCTCTCTAGCACCCTCGCCGCCCCCTTATTTTAGCGACTGTAGGGAGGAGATCGGGGTAGGCATGGGCGGAGAGGTGGGTGAGGGCAAGGGTGAGGCCGCGAATCGAGAAGGGTGAGGGCGTGTGTATGGGCACGGACAAAGGAGTGTGCTGGGGTGAGTGCTAGACGACAGTGTAGAGCTAGATGGCGCGGTCAACGATATTGGTGAGGAAGAAGGAGGGAGATGAAAGTTTCAGAGATATTTTGGATATAAAAAAAAATGATAATAGAATATAAACGAAACCCTAACGAAACATTGACGGTGGGGGCCAAAATGAATATTTTTTAATTTTTAAGGAAGCAAAATACAGATTTTTGAATAATATAAAAGAAAGTAAAAAATTAAATATTAAGATAAGAGTTATCTGTAATTTAGTCAAAAATTAAGCTGGAATTTGATATAGCGTTTTGTCCTATAGCATCACTGATCTTACACTTCACGAGGTCATTTTTGTGGTCCACGGATGAGGTGGTGCAATCCACTAGAAAACGTTCTCCATAGTGGCGGGGTTAGCGTTCCCGACCCTCCCCCCTCCCCCGCTCCCTTTCTTTATATGGATCCGGAGATCCGGAGCTCTTCGTTTCGCTCATCGTCGCCCTCGCCACGCCTCGGATCCCCTTAGATTCGCCCCACTCCAACCTCGCCCTCGTCGATCTCTTCTCCAGGTATTGCTTCGATCTCCCCGCGCCCTCCGCTTCGATCTCTCTTCCGTTCTCTCCTGCTCATTTCGTCGAATAGGTGGTGCTCGACCCCGAATTCGTCCGATTGCTCGATCTCGCTTGGGAGAGGGATCGATCTGGCATGATCCCATCTCCGGCTCTCGATCTGGTAATGCGGAGCTCGTGGAGTGCGAGATCTGTGATCGGATCTGATTTATTCGAAATTTGATCTCGGTTTGATGAATTTGAGTAGATCTAGCGATTTTGAAATGAATGCATGTGATTAGCCACTATTTGAGCATGATTTCATGTTTACAAATACTAGACGGACTGTCTTATTGGCTTATGATCTCCATTTGAGCTCCGAATCTAGCATTTCATGCTTGTAATTATGTAACTGGTATTGCGATTCATGTTTGTAAGGTTTGATCGGACGTTATTGAGGCGATTATTTAGCAGTCGCTGATGCAATTTCTATTTTACAGTGTGTGCAACATGCTTGGCTTTTGCATAATGCATATATATTCTCATATTGATAGTCCTTATAATAGCAAGACGATGTTGGCATCTGGAAACTGTGCTAGCTAATAGAGGAATGGTACTTAAAGGAGTGGATCAATTGGTGTTGGCAATGGGAAGCGATTGTCATTAGATTTAGATATGACAGTTGTCTTAATGTTTCGGCTCTTTCCTTCATTTATTTTGAATGTTCAGTTCATTGCTCTCTAACACTTTCCCTTTAAATATTGTTTTCTTGTCAGTTTCGGTTAGCTCTATACAACGATAGGATCATTCTTCATTTTTCGTTGCTTGTAAATGCTGCATGATACGTCACATCTCGACTCTTTTCTATTATCAACGGGAATATCTTCATATTGCCTTCTTTTGATTCCTAATCATTGTGTCCTTCTCATTATGTGTCTAACTGTAAGCTTGTTACTATGAATCTATGATGTCTTAATCTTTAGTGTAAAACTCAAGCAACAGAGTTATTGTTCATGCCGTAAATGTTACTAGTTTGCAATTTTAAAGTAATCCTACTTTTGTACCTTTATAGATTTCCCTTCATCTGAAGATCCAACAAAGTGACATGTTTAAGTTCCTTGAAGTGGCATATCTGATTGGACATTTCTTTGCAGGTCTCCTTTATTGTCTGCATAAACAATGGCTACAGGGCAGCTTTTCTCTCGAAACACTCAAGCATTGTTCTACAATTATAAGCAACTACCTATTCAGAGAATGCTCGACTTTGACTTTCTCTGTGGTGCGTACAATTTCTTTAGTTCCCATGAACTATGTTAGTTTAATATAATAAACAGCTCGCGCTTTATGTTCTAATTATCAATGTTTTTGTTCTCATTTCTATTTACATTTAGGGAGAGAAACACCTTCTGTTGCTGGAATCATCAATCCTGGTTCTGAGGGGTTTCAAAAACTCTTTTTTGGGCAGGAAGAAATTGCCATTCCAGTTCATTCAGCGTAAGTGCAGCATATTATATTAGTCTTCCCAGAAAGGCATTGTGTATTGCCAATAAAACTCACTTCTCAAACCCTGTTAAAAGCTGGCAGCAATTTGGGTTCATAATAGTTGGCATTGCTACCCATGCTGATAACTAACTGTTTTATATGAAGTCCTAAATCTCATAGGCGCAACAACGTGGCTGAACGTTTGGCGTGCATAATCCATAATAAGAGAGAAAATTGTGGTTTTCTCAAAACCATTCTATATCAAGTAATTTTAAAACATAAAAACAATGGAATGTATTGTGGTCATAATGTTCACCATGCTATTATGGAATGTGTTAAATATCTCCAATCTGTGATATACATCATTTCTCTAATGAGTCAAACGTGCAACTTATTCTTTAGAACAGTCATTTAAGTTATGTACTCCATTATTAACATGTTTCATTTATGCTTACTTAAGTTATCTTCTTTGTGAATTTACTGTAGCATTGAAGCTGCTTGCAGTGCACATCCAACTGCTGATGTTTTCATCAATTTTGCATCGTTTCGGAGGTTGGTGAATATTTTCATGCGTGACTGATATAATGTAATCTTTCTTCTCTAAAAAACGCAATGGCCATCATGTTTGCTTTGTGTACAGTGCTGCTGCCTCTTCTATGGCCGCTTTGAAGCAGCCAACGATCAGAGTAGTAGCTATTATAGCTGAAGGTGTTCCTGAATCAGACACAAAACAGTTGATTGCTTATGCACGGGCTAATAACAAGGTAAGAATCACAGCAAACTGAAGAATTGTTATGCATTTCCAAGTTCATGCATGGTAGTTACGAAAGTGCTGGTTTCAGTTCAAGGAAAAGATTGAATTCGACATTTGACGCAAAAGACATCAAATTCTCTGTTCATTACTGATGCTTATGTACTAAAGGGCAACATTATGCAAGATGATATGGTTAACTTAAATTAACTTTATATAGTTCTTCTGTCAGAATTTAGGTACTTTTGGCTGCTTTCGATTGAATAATTTTGTATGTTAAATATGTCTTTAATCTTTTTTGCTTTCTCTGATGTTGCTTGTAGGTTATTATTGGACCTGCCACTGTTGGGGGCATTCAAGCTGGAGCCTTTAAGATTGGTGACACTGCTGGAACAATTGACAATATAATCAGTTGCAAACTTTATAGACCAGGATCTGTTGGATTTGTGTCGAAATCGGTATGCTCTTACTGATAGTAAAATCCCTAGGTTGAGTTAAAGTTCAAATTTCACAGAACATTTATTGTGAATTATGATCATTATATGGGTTTTATAAAATCATTATTGAGGTATGAGAACTTTAATTTATGATTACAGGGAGGCATGTCAAATGAGCTTTACAACACAATTGCACGTGTGACAGATGGAATCTATGAAGGTATTGAATGCATGTGGCTAAAGTTTAAAGATGCTTTTAGAGATGTAGGGATAATTTAACATGGACTTTTTCAGGCATTGCAATTGGAGGAGATGTTTTTCCGGGCTCAACTCTTTCAGACCATGTTCTGCGCTTTAATAATATACCCCAGGTAACTTGGAGTGACGTGAACCCAGTTTCTCAGATGGGTCTTGTATATAAGTAATTATTTTTTGTGAAAATAAATCCTTTCTGTGCTGAAGGAAAAGCATCAAATCCTTAATTTTGTTCAAGAGGATTGCATGTCCTCCTTTGAAATGCTGTGCAGAAAATTAGTATGGAATTCAAACCTCACTTACAACTTATAACAAAGCAGTAAACAGAAAACCAGTATTATCTACTTCTGCTTCATACAATATGAAAATGTTAATTTGAATCACGAGGCTGTGTTCCCTAATAGATTGTTCTGATCAATACTGTTTCTGGATCTTAGGTCAAGATGATGGTCGTACTGGGAGAACTGGGTGGGAGGGATGAGTACTCCCTAGTTGAGGCCTTAAAAGAAGGAAAGGTCCATAAACCAGTTGTTGCTTGGGTTAGTGGGACCTGCGCACGGCTCTTCAAATCAGAAGTGCAGTTTGGTCATGCTGTGAGTTATAATAGACCACCAACCTTGATGAGTTTGGACAGGGATCCTCTTGTCAATTATTCCTTTCTAAGTCCTGTTCTGGTTTCCTAAATTAGGGTGCCAAGAGTGGTGGTGAGATGGAATCAGCTCAAGCTAAAAATGAGGCTTTAAGGGAAGCTGGAGCAGTTGTTCCCACTTCGTATGAAGCTTTAGAGGCTGCGATCAAAGAGACTTTTGAGAAACTAGTAAGTAGCTAGCTGGTCTGTCCTTCTTGTGCTTTAACATGCTGATGGTACAAACCTATCTGTTTCAATGAGCATGCCTGGTGGGGATTGACATCCTACTTGGTTTCTTTATACTATTCATTATAACTCATCATTTGACTATTCACATATATTGTGTAATTGCTTCGTTAAGGCTGAGGAAGGAAAGATTACTCCTGTACCTGAAGTAACACCACCTCAAATTCCTGAGGATCTTAAAACCGCAATTAAAAGCGGGAAGGTCCGAGCTCCAACACATATTATCTCCACCATATCTGATGACAGAGGTTTGATTGATGTTTCTCTTGACCTTCTATATGTTTTAATAGTTTGTATTTCTATCCAGAATTTCTTAGGGCTTTAAACAAGGTGAGGTTCTCTAAGGCTCCCTTCTTTTGCAGGTGAGGAACCATGTTATGCTGGTGTTCCCATGTCTACAATAATAGAACGGGGTTATGGTGTTGGTGATGTTATTTCTCTTTTGTGGTTCAAACGTAGCCTTCCCCGTTATTGCACGCAATTCATTGAGGTTGGTCAGAGGCTTGATTTGATAGCTCTCCTTCTCCCACTTTTTCTTTTCTCTAAGATAGTTATGTCTATTCATTAGCTGAAATTAGATTATGTGTGAATAAATCTTCTCAGCAACATATTTTCTTCATAAGTAGCTTTCCGTTTGAGCTTACAACTCCTATATAATTATCAGATTTGCATTATGCTGTGTGCTGATCATGGTCCTTGCGTCTCGGGTGCTCATAATTCTATCGTCACAGCAAGAGCTGGAAAGGACCTAGTTTCCAGCCTGGTGTCAGGTATATCCCTGAGTAGAGGTTTATAAGAATGATGCTATATTTTTCTCTTTTAAGTTTTTAAAAAACAATATATATGAATTATGCAAGTAGTGAAAGTATTGAAACTGAATGGAATATAGGATTGCTTACAATTGGTCCTCGATTTGGCGGTGCAATTGATGATGCTGCCCGATACTTCAAGGATGCCTATGACAGAGTAAGTTACCGAAATTATTAGCACCCTTGCTTTTACAATTGGTTTTTCTCTATAGCTAATACGGTAATGTATTTGCAATTCACTCTTCAGGGTCTCACTCCTTATGAGTTCGTCGAAGGTATGAAAAAGAAGGGCATCCGTGTACCAGGAATTGGGCACAGGTATATTAAATCTTATCTGTTTCTGTGATTTAATCCAGAATTTATGTCCTGATTACTTCAGTGATGCGAAAACCATTAGCATATTAATCGAATGAATTATTTTTGTGCTTGGAGCAACTTCTTTACGACATAATTGTCAACTTGGTTTTTTGATCTTGTAGGATTAAGAGTAGAGACAACAGAGATAAAAGAGTGCAGCTTCTACAGCAATATGCACACACTCATTTCCCTTCAGTAAAGTACATGGAGTATGCTGTTAAAGTCGAGACCTACACTCTCTCAAAGGCAAACAACTTGGTTTTGAATGTTGATGGTGCAATTGGCTCACTCTTCTTAGATCTTCTTGCTGGAAGCGGGATGTTCACCAAGCAAGAGATCGATGAGATTGTTGAGATTGGATACCTGAATGGGCTCTTTGTTCTTGCACGTTCCATTGGACTGATCGGGTAACTCCAATTTTGCTCTTCTCAATAATCACAAGAATTATGGACTTTTTTTAAAATTCCTTCTTTTTTATTTTGCCTTTTTTTTTTTTTTTTTTCCCTCCCTGATTCTATGATAATTGACATATTTGATACTGATGAATTTATGAAAACAACAGGCACACTTTTGACCAGAAGAGACTAAAACAGCCGCTCTACCGTCATCCATGGGAAGATGTTCTCTACACAAAATAAATTGGCTTCCTCTGCGCAATTCTGTGCCACACCGTTATCTAACCGTTCTATTTTGTTCCCTGCATTGCTCTTTCATTCTTCTTCGGGCTTCAAAATTACATAGTTTCCGACCTCTCTTTTAGTTCCGTGGGATCGATGTGCTCATTAATATTTCATGTATGTCTTGATTTAAAATTCAATTCGTATTCCAAACACTGCGAGTAGTTGTTTAGAATCTGCAAAATGATGTTACCAAAAATTTTGAATTTGATTTTCATTTGTTATGGACTGTTACTGTCCTTTTAGTACTATGAGCTTCTAATCCAGCCAGTGACTGGCATCACTGGGAAAAAAAAAAAAAAAAAAACCTGTCGTACCTAAATAATAACGTAAAGTGTATCACTGCGACTTAAAGTATCAAAAAACTCTGCATAGCTGGTAAGATACCAACATATTTGATTAGGTTAAATTACGGAAAATTTTTCTGTCAAAATTTATTTTTTCACTTTTCTCTCTGTCATTTAAAAACCTACACTTTGTCTTTTTGTAAAATAAAAAATATTAACAGGAATACGGTGTGAACTATGATGACAAAATGACCATTTTGCTTCTCACTATTTTGCCTCTCATCATGTTTACAGGAGAGAAAGCTGAGGGCATTTTTGACATAAAAAAAATATAATAATATTGTATAAACAGAATCCTAACGGATTACTAGTGGCAGGGAGCGAAGTGAATATTTTTCATTTTATAAGGGGACAAACTATAGGTTTTTAAATGACAGAAAAAAATTAAAAATCGGATTTTGATAGGAAAATTTTATGTAATTTAGCCATTTGATTAAGTTAGCGGTGAGAAAGTAAGATACATCATGATCTGTAAATAAAGTTATGAGGCCCAGCAGGCTTCTTAGTAGACAACAATGCCTTCCAATGCTGCGATTCTAGTTCAAATATTAATGGCAGGTTCATGCGAATGACAACAATGCTCAAGCTTTGTGCTGCGAGTCTGTGTTCGGTTGCAATTGGAGCCATCCGCCGCCGTTGATGTACGACATGTCGATGAGCTTATTCAGCTCAGAGGAACTCAGAGTCTTCTTCCACTTGACCCTTCCTGTAGTGTTTGATCCTGGTCCGGAGCAACCCGATTCGACAAATGTTATGTACTTCCTGAAATATACGTAGATACGCATAGTCAATGTATGTTACATATACTTATACCCACAAAATGCATTGCATACATACAGAAGGGGTTTAGGGGGCTGGCGTGGTTTGGTTGTTAATTGACTTACTCTTTACCCTTGTAGTTCCAAGCATCCCACCCTAGAGGAGCAACAATATTGGACATGTTGGTGTCATAGAAGATGACCCTTGCATAGTTTCTCCATGCCCTACCCAGATAAGTCTCTACAGTTCCATTCACCGTGCATGACTTGAACACAAACCCGCTCTGGTCCACGTCGCTCGACCGCCCTTGAGCCGTCACGTATGCTGGGCTTATTGGGGCATTCACTGTCGTAATCGTGCATCTCTGCATGAAAATTATAGCAACCAGTGACTGAGTTAGGATCAAATTGCGATGCGAAAAACGTTTGCGGGACTACTAAACATTTTACTCTGAATTGTATATCTATTTTAGAAGAACATCGATCAGTAGGTACCTGATACATCGATTGCGCCTGCCCAAAGATGAAGTCTAATGCGCCTTCGATGTAGCAATCCTCGTAGTAATGTCGCCCCCACGCATCGCACAACGTATCTTGGATACCGATGAAACTGCACCTATAGAATGAAGAACTATCTCCTGCTATCAGAGCCGCCACTGCTTGCGACATGGTCGAACCGCCATTGTACGTATTCTAACAACACAATTCAAAAAACATAAATTTTTTTCCCCTACCATAGTAGATGATTTAAGGCTTTCTTCAATAAGCCAGGGTCCAACACTACTAATTCAAAAAACATAAATCTTTTCCCCCTTCCACAGTAGAAAATCAAATATTTGCCCAAAACTACTGAATCGGTAAAAGAAATCAACTACATCAATGAAAGTGCTTCTCTTTTTTACAATGGAAATTTGATCAAAATCCAAGGTTGGATTCGGTTTAATAATTTGGGCATATTGGGCAAGTGCCTTTTATTTTCTCTTGTATTGTGTAGAAACTTTGATTTTATAGGAAGCTCAAATTATGGACATACACAGCTCACAAGAGACGCGACAAATGTGAACGCATGAATATGCAAGTATTATACGTGCATTATAAATATCGCAAAAGTAACGATTATTCGCAAAAAAAAAAAAAAGAAGAGTACCTTAAAAGAGATATCTCTGGCCACAAAATTGGTAGCGTACGAGGAGAATGTGGCACTACTAACGGTCGTATGATTTGACTTGTCATTGTTGTAATCTCCCCACTTTATCAAAGTTTTGTGTGCCCCCTCCCCCTCCAATAAGATAAATCCTTTATACTGCG
Source organism: Ananas comosus (assembly GCF_001540865.1). Lineage (NCBI taxonomy): Eukaryota > Viridiplantae > Streptophyta > Magnoliopsida > Poales > Bromeliaceae > Ananas > Ananas comosus. The sequence goes on along the minus strand of NC_033624.1, from coordinate 696,191 downwards.
TTATTAGCACTTTTTCTCTGCATAATGATATTAACATCCACACCTAAATATACGATTGCTCACACAAAATATTTCTCTAAATCATGAATCAAAAGAGAACTACGTATACATTTTGTTCGGATGGAGAGAATATAGAGAGACTTAATTGAATAGTGAAAAATAAGAGCATATTACTTGTAAACTCCAGCTGCCACGTGAATCCGAATCCACTGATCATTATTATCAGGGATCGAGTTAATAGCTTCTTGGATCCTTCTAAAATCACCCTTTCCAGTGCGATTAACGAATATGCTCTTCACGACATTTCCTGAACCGTTGAGAGTGCGAGAAGAGGCCGCAATAAAAATTGAAGCAAATAGGAGTAGAAACTTCATGTTAATTGAAAAAACAAAAGAACAAAGAACACCAAATACTCCCCCTTTGTTTTTTGTAAGTTACATTAGGAAAAAAAAAAAGTAGGAACAATAATATATACAAATACAAATAGATACAGTGTTGGAAAGGATTTAATGTTTATATGGAATTTAATAGAGAAAGTATGCTTACAAAAGAAATCTATTAGCAAACCTTCTATAGTGTTGTTTCCTTTTTTAGCATTTTTCTTTTTGACTTCCACAATTGAAAATTTTGCCATGTGGAGTTACAATTTATAAATGCGTGCATGATCAAATGAAGAAACAAAAAAATGTGGACATTTTCATTATATTTAATTAATTTATTATTTATTTATTTATTTTGTATATGGTTGGATATGCAGGTGTGATTATTAAGGCATGCATGATTAATGATTTAATTAGTTCGATTTTGTATCTTACTTCATTTGTGGGCTCTTACTACTACTACTACTAATTTATTTACTATCGAAGCTCTTTTCATGGCTTGTTTTCATTTGATCGATTTGTAAATTTTTTTTTCACATGGATTATTATCTGGACCCTCTATTTATGTTTTATCAGATAAAAGAAATTTCCTTGCAAAAATTGAAAGTGGGGTTAAAATGTGAAGTGGTTCATCCAACATGAGGGACCTAAAGATCCATCAAAATAAAGAGCAATTTTCAATTTTCTTTTGTCTATCAATTTGTAAAATAATTTTTATATTTTACTTTTCAGTCTCTTTAGGATTAAAATTACTATTTTATATTTAAATTCATATTTTATACGAATTGTTCGGGACTAAAATGCAGTTAAATACGAATGGAAAAAAAAAAAACCTAAATTATTTAACTGCAAATAGCAGGGAGTGGATTGCTATTACGGGATAAGGCAGGGACTATCCATACATTGTACCCTGAACAAAATCGGCCCAATACAGTAACCGGGCCGAGCCCGTTGTTTCATCAGTTGCCCAATTATGGCCCGTCAATTTGGATTGGGCTTAATCTCTCTCTTTCTATATTTATAAATACATTTTGGGCCTTTTTGGGCCGAGACCTCCTAGGCCCGGCCTATGATTTGGTCGGGTCTAATCGCACCGTCCACTTATTCCGCTCTGCTAACGCCTTCGACTTCCTCGCTCGCGCGGCGTCCTCCTCTCCCCGGCGACGCCGCGATCTGAAGAAGCTTCGCTCTTCCTCGGCCATGGCGGTAGCCCTCGTCTAAACCCTAAACCCTAGCCTAGGGTTTCCTCCCCCTCTACCCTCTCTCTCTCCTTCTCTCCCTTCGATCCTCGATAGATTCAGAATGGGCTCGTCTCCTCGCTTACCAATCGTCGTCTTCTTCGTCTTCCTTTGCACTCTCCTCTCGGGGGCTCACTCGGCGCGCCAAGCTTTTCGGCGAGACCCCGGGCACCCGCAGTGGCACCACGGCGCGTTCCACGACGTCCAGGATAGCGTCCGCGCCGATGTGCGCCGCATGCTCCACACGCGCGCCGAGGTACTTACTCTCTCTTCGTCGATTCGATCTTTCGGTGAGATCCGAAGTTGCGAGTTCCATTTATGAGTCTATGGAATCGGAATTAGGTTTTGAATCCTTGTTTTTATTAATTACAGTGCCGAATCCGCAGATCAATAGTTATTTGGTGTTTGGTAATTACAGTGGAGATGTTATAGTGATTGCTGTAAACAGAATTATAGAGGATTTAGTTTGTAAGCTTTATGCAGTTAAGTTACTGGTGTATTAAACAATGAAGAAAAGTGATACTGTATGCTGGGGTAAAAGGGGCCTAAGCTCATGGACTATAATAATGGAGCGAGCTATTAGGAGAGTGATCTTATGTTTGGGAATATTCAATTTTAAAAAAATATATAACTTTTTTGAGTTTCTTTTTTTTTTTTTTCTTGCTAGCATTTCTGGAAGCTGCTGATAATATGCTTCATCTGAAGTCAGTTGAGTTACTTTATTCGGGAAACTGCTATTTTGCTGTCATTGCTTAATTTTAAGAGGTTTTTCCTTAAGGATTTTGTCATGCCACTTCATGTGATTTCTCCCTTGTTTTTCTTGCTTATTTTGTTGGATATTTCTCAACATATAGGTTTCTATTGCAGGTTCCTTTTCAGGTTCCGCTTGAGGTTAATATTGTTCTTGTTGGTTTTAATGGTGATGGAGGATATAGATACTCGCTGGATGCACGGAAGCTTGAAGATTTTATGAAAACTAGTTTCCCAACCCATCGCCCCTCATGCCTTGAGACTGGGGAGCCTATTGATATCGAACATCATATTATATACAATGCAATACCTGTGAGTTCCATTGCCTTTCTTTGGGCCTCAAAGCATTAGTTTGTATGGCTTCATTTCGGTAAACAGTAGGTTAGCATATACCTGCCGTTATAGTTTGGTGTTTGCAGTTGGAATTTTTGTATGGTGTGTATTTTTTTTGTCCCTCTTTATGGTAATTTATCTATTCAGAGTTGATCTTTCATTTCTATTGTTGGTAAATTTGAACTGAATAAGCTAATGTGGCATTCAAGCCCCCCAAAATCACAGATAGGGGATTGGTGTAGTTTACTAAATGCTATTCTCTAGAAATGATACCAACTATTCTATTACATGGGTTGAAGAAGGCAAAAACCGGGTAGTGATATGCAAATTTGTTCAGGAATTTTTTTTTGCAATTCAATTGTGACAATTAGCAAGCTGTTATATAGTTACGACTTTGTTTCACGAGGTTTTATCTAAAATGGTTTGCACGTTACATGCTTTCTGAGTAGTGATATTGCCATCATCTCATTTTTCGTTTTATTTTTCTGATACTTCCCCGTTGCCATTCTAAAGAAACCTATTTCTTTTGTTTTCATAGGCTGGGCAGCCTGAATTGATATCCCTTGAAAAGGCTCTGAAGGATGCAATGGTTCCAGCAGGGACTGCCAGAGAGGTAACCATTTACCTGAATGATGCATGCTGTTTACTTCTTTAACTCTAATACTTTCTCACCTGCGACTTCTAAATTGCTGAACTTTTTTTACCCTTTTCAGAGTGAATATGGCAGGGAATTTCCTCTTTTCGAGGTAGATGCAACTGTAGTGGAACCAATATTCCAAAAGTTGTACTCATTTATATTTGACATGGAAAGTGGTTATTCTGCTACTGAAATGGACAGACCAGTGCCTTCTGCAATATTTGTTGTGAATTTTGACAAGGTATAGTAACAGTACTTTTAAGTGCTGCATTACTTAATGCCTACATTACAGATATAATGATAATACTACTGGGCATTCATGTGAAAAACTTGGTCAATTTGGAAGAGCTTTTGTCATTTTTTTTGATGATCTCCCTGTATTTCTTTAGATATATTACATATGTACTTTTTTTACATTGCATATTTTGAATTGTCATATATATATCGTTTGAGAACTCATTTTGTACATGTATACACCTGTACTTACCAAATACCCCCTTTTAAAAAACGTATATTGATGCAAAGCCAATTTCCCTTTGTAAATTCCCTAACATAAGATAGGAAACTGCACTTTCGAGGAAATGTACGAAAGTTCATATTTCACAGGATGCAGAAAATTGATGATATTGCAAGGATATATAGATATAAAGTCTCCATCTCTTCTACTTCTGCTTTTGGTGACAACCCAGGTCAGAATGGATCCTAGGAATAAGGAAACTGATCTTGACAGTTTGATGTATGGGAGAATTGGTGGGCTAACAGAGGAACAACTGAAGAGACAGGAAGGAGATTATATCTACCGTTATCGGTACAATGGTGGAGGAGCATCTCAGGTTTGGTTAAGTTCTGGAAGGTACATCTTTGGTAAATGTTCTATGTAATCTATTGTGTCTTTGCCTTGATTTTTGACTTGATTAAGAAGCGATTGGATGGATTTTAGATGCTTGTGCCTACTTAATATTTTCTGTAATTGGAAATTCTGATGCCTTATTATCTTTTCTTCATGGTTAAATACCTAAACTAGAATCTCTTGAATCTTGTGAAATAGTTTCTCAATTAAGATTTGCAAACTGTAGTTAATCATCATTTACATGTGACTTCCTATTTTTATAACCTTTAAACCATCTACTTCTGTTTTTACATTGTATTTTTGATATAATCCTATGCCAACTCTAATCTTCACTCTTGTTCTGCTGCAGATTTGTTGTAATTGATCTTTCAGCAGGTCCTTGTACTTATGGGAAAATAGAGACTGAAGAAGGAAGTGTTAGTTACAGAACACTGCCTCGGTTATCAAATATAATCTTCCCGAGAGGTTCAGGTGCTGCAAGTCTTAGTTCAACACATGATCTTTTTATGGGCCAACTCGGAGCTTTGATTTCGACTACTATTGAACACGTTATAGCCCCAGATGTGCGGTATTGATACTAAACTCTCATGCTTTCTATTATGGTCAAATTTTTTATTTTTGGTACCAATGTACCATCCTTACCATAACTGTAGCGCTTTCTAAAATTGGTGCCTGAACTTTGAGAATTTTGATGTTACTATCTAACCTTACATTATATTTGATTTAAGTACCTCACCATCAGCAAACACTTTTTTGAAACTTTCTAAACAGAATATCCAAATATCTAACTGAATATTTTGTCACTATACGGACTATTACATAGGAGACCGTTAAGTTGTAAAAATAAATGGAAATAAGATCCACATTTTTGAACAAAGGATTAACGATGGCCTCCAAGGAGTCAAAAAGATATATGCGTACTCTAATCTTTGTGGTTGATAATTGTAGCTGGATAACCAGCATTAGATAGTTGTAGCTGGGTATTTCTCCTGTGGTTATATCACAAACTACAAGTGCAGTGCTGGACAAACAAGTACTAGAAGTTTAGGTAGCTATTGTCATAATTCATTACAAACAAAAGAAAATGAAATAGAAAGATCTGGAAGGTCTTTGTAGTTTGTAGGTCTTTGTAGTTTGTACCCTAATCTCTAACATATATGTCCATTCCTACTTATGTGCCTCTTCTTCTTTTTCTGATAGTTATCTTTAAGTCCATTTTTTTCATTACTCTTCACTAATAAGTCTGAGTCTGTACATTTTGTTCTGAACCAGGTTTGAAACTGTTGATTTGACAACAAGGTTGCTTATACCTATTATTGTGCTGCAAAACCACAATAGATACAACATCCTTCAAGCTGGCCACAACTATAGCATTGACATCCAAACAATTGAGAGAGAGGTGAGCAAAATCTTCTATTCAATTCAGAATATATTTCCTCTCATGCTGAATGCAGCTCCAACAAACTATCCTTCAAGGGACAAGTTATCTCCTGGGCCTGGTTTATTCATGTCAGCCAAGGAACAAGTAACTCACCATTGCAATCAAATACAGAGACCTTGTGTTCAGATTGTAAATAGCCGGATTTGATTCATCTAAGAGTTCTATACAAAAAAAGTTACAAGCTTTGGAAACCTATTACCTAGGCATCAGTTGGACCCAAGAATCAGTAATGTTTAAATGGCTATTGTTTGTTATATGATAGTTGCTTGGTAGTTATTTACTTCATGACTTTTAGGTTATCGATCACATCCAATAGTTTAAAATTTGACTTTCAGAACTCTAGGTTTAAGTCTTGGTGACCAGTCCATGATGGACCAAATCTGGGCAATAATCTCTCCCTTGAAGGGGGAAACAGATGAAGTTTTAGAAACTAATTCAGTTGTGTAATATAATGATGGCTTGATACAGTTACTTTCCTGCTTCTAATTTCTGCATTTGGTGGCCATTTTTCACATTTTTTTAGGTGAAGAAGATGGTCCACGCTGGGCAGGAGGTTATGATAGTTGGGGGTTCACATGCATTGCATCGGCATGAGAAGTTGGCCATTGCTGTTGCGAAAGCTATGCGAGGTCATTCTCTTCAAGAGACTAAAAAAGATGGGCGCTTTCATGTCCATACCAGAACATACCTGGATGGAGCCATCCTTAAAGAGGTTGGCTTTTTATTTGAATCTTATCTGCTCCTTAAGATACATTACATATATGCTTTTATCATTTTTGCCTTTTTCTCTTTCTTACTGTTGGTTAGGTTTGGATAGATTCAATATTAGGGTTTTCCTTTTTAGTTATTACAGGAACAAATTGACCCAAGTTTTATTCATTGTAGATTAAAATATTCACTTGTTGACATATGCATATTTATTTTGTTGCATTTGCGTAGGCTATATGTTTTCAAAATCTGGCATTAATATATAAAGTTGATAAATTTGGACTGTGAAATCACTAGTAACTAAAAGAAAAGCTCATTTGTCATGTTCTTAGTTCAAATTACAGATAATTTTGTTTTTACCATATTTCATTGGATCAAGGCATTCATTTTTTGTAAACTGAAGGCAATTTAATTGTTTTGAAGATTCCTCCCGGCTATTCCATATTAGTTCAGTGATATAGTTCATGCTGTAGCAATCCTTGGAGAGTTATTTGATTTGATTATGCAACAACTACTTATGTTCGTGTTGTAGTCTCATTCAAGTTGTTCAAAAATATTCTGATCTGGTGACCACCTTTTTTGTCTTTTTTTTTAAAAAAAATTGTTCTACAGGAGATGGAGCGTTCTGCTGATGTGCTTGCTGCTGGTTTACTAGAAGTTGCTGATCCATCTCTCTCAAGTAAATTTTTTCTTCGTCAGGTCTGCATACTTGCTAGTGGGGATCTATTCACTTATATGTTTCTCATTATTCGTATCTTTCTTTTTTTTTATCTAACTTGTGATAGTTTTACCCGCCTCTAAGGAGCATGCTATCTCTCATTCTTGCTTCTTACAATTTTTTTATCTTTTCCCCTGTTAACTCCAGCACTGGATGGATGAATCAGATGATTCACAAGATTCTATTATCAAGAACAGACCTATATGGGAATCTTACATGCCTAAATCTGACAGAGATAAGAAACGTAGTGGAAAAAAGAAACAGGGGAACCTATATAGAACCTACGGAACCCGAGTTATTCCCGTGTAACCATTCCATCTCTCTCTCTCTCTCTCTCTCTCTCTCTCTCTCTCAAGTTAATGCATTTCTATGCATCTCTTTTTAATTGTTCTTTAATCTTAAGTATGTTATGCTTAACACGGAAGACTTGTATTTGTCCGTATTCATCTTCCTCAAAAAATATTTCAATCTATTTGCTCCGTCCAACAAAGTTGACCTTTTTTTTAGAGGTAGCGTATCTTCTTTGGTACGAAAATAATAGGAGGAACTTTTTTGAGATTTGCTAATATAACTTAATTGTAATGAACTTCAGAGTAATTGCCCATAAACCCTGATCAAAACCATACTTTGTTAATTTTGGTTTTGCTAACTTGTGTTCTTTTTATTATTTTGACAGCTTTGTGTTATCATTAGCTGATGTTGATTCTGATCTTCTTATGGAAGATGAGAGTCTTGTTTGGACAAGCAAAGATGTTGTGATCATCCTTCAGCATGGAAATGAAAAGATACCTCTGAGGTATGTTGAGAATGATTTTCACTCTATGCACTGTTGCTTTTAAAGAACTAATGCAGATCAGTCAAACCAAAGCCTTCACTGTTGCTACTTACATTTTCTCCTTTCTTTTTTTTTGAAAAAATTATGATAAACTGAAGAACTTTATGATTTATTTTTGCACCAACGAACCACCCCCCGCTCCCCCCCCCCAAAAACCTCTTTTTTGAAGGATACATTTAGATAAGTAAATAATAACCGGAGTCTGTAAGTTTGTACGAGTACATTCAATTGGATAGAATTTGTGATCTTTTTTATGTGAAAAAATGTAAGTTGTACTAATTGGTCCCTATTTTTTACATTTTCTTCATTGTATTGATCGAGCTCACTAGTTATTATCAAAAGAGAAACTCTAGGATCATACCCATATAGGATCCTTTCCTGTTCATACTGCAATTTGACTGGACCTTTTTCCACCTGTTGTTTCAGTTATGTGTCGGAAACAGCTAAACAATATGCCTTTCCATCAATAGCACAGCGTCACATTATGGCAGGATTAGCCTCAGCAGTGGGAGGGCTGAGTGCTCCTTACGAAAGAGCATCACATATTCATGAGAGGCCAATTGTGAATTGGCTTTGGGCTGCAGGATGTCATCCATTTGGGCCATTCTCAAATTCCTCCCAGATCAGTCAAATGCTTCAGGATGTTGCTCTGGTAAGGCTTCCAGCATCAGTGTCATATGATTTGGCTTGGCTAATCTGAAGAATTCAACGTGCTTGGCATAGTTTTTTTTTTTTTTTTTTTTTTNTTTTTCTTTTTCTTTTTCTTTTTCTTTTATTTTTATTTTTATTTTTATTTTTATTTATTTATTTTTTTTACTTTGACTGTTCTGCTCTTGTAGCTGAGAATAATCCCGCTTTACTGTAGCCTCTTTCCTCAAGAGTTCTAGTGATTTTTTTTTCTGTTTTGTTAAATAACAAATTCAAAGAAAAAGGAAAATGCTAACCTATATATATTCCAATAGGAGTGTATTCTTGCCCCCAACCTATCTAGATGGTGATTGAGATGACATGTGAGAAAATAATGCTCTAAATAAAGTGCTTCACCTGGTGTAGGCTGCAAAATGAAAAATGCTGCCCCTATATCTTATTATAAGTAGGGTGTATATCATGCGGCTAAACTATTCAATTTCAAGGTTTCGAAATATTTTTAAAAGTTTCTAGTACTAAAAAATAGGTTGATAATACTAGCAAAAATAAGGGTCTTTGGATGGGTTTGATGTACGATTTATTTCTTATAAGCAATTACGCTGCAAAATATATTTTGGGAGTAGGGTGGAGGTGGGGTTGTTGCATGGTTGTGTGGTATGATGCTACAGCTGGGACCTGGGAGCATATGCTTGGGTTGGAGGAAGTCACACCTATATGCTTGGATTGGAGGAAGTCAGGTGTGAGAAAGATCGAAGAAGGAAGTCAGGTGTGAGAAATGTATCTTCGCACCGAGTGATAAATTTTAACGGCAATTGTTTATATACCTCGAAATGTTTTCGACTTTCTGATTTACCATTCTTAAAAGACTAATATTAAAAATAGTCATTTAACGTTTCAAGTTATTTCAAATATATCTTTAGAGTTAAATTCTCTTGGTAAACTATTAGCAACAGCAGTTATTTCTGTGAAATTACTATTTTGCCCTTTCAAATACATCCTTCCACAATCGCCAACTTTTTTTATTTGCCCTTAAGTTAGGAACAAAGGAAATATTTTGATTCTTTGTCTTTTCAAATGTTTCTTTCTACCATCACCAAGTTTTCTTGTTTACTCTTAAGTTATAACAGCAAACGAGCTATTTTGATTTTTTTTTTTAAACTCTGATAGGCATTTAATTCACATTTAACTCAAGATAACTTAACAGGTGGTAACTGCTGGGATATTTTTGAATAAAGGAGGAACATGTGAAGGGTATATTTGAAATAAAAAAAAGTAGGTATAAAGCAAATATTTTTAAAGTTTTGAGGGTATATAGGCAGTTATCCTTAATTTTTATTGTTTGTTTTGACGTAAGTGTAAACATGTATGGTAAGTCACATAATATTTCACTTTGACTATTTCTATTTTTGACTTCACCTATATGAAAGCAAAATTAATTTCCTCAGCTCTTAACATATCTGGCAAATTACAAAATATTATCCATTTAGAATTATTTAAGTAAAATATGCATCTAAATATTTATAAAATATTAAGATTTTGTGATTTATGATAAAACAAATACTAGCAACGCCAAAAATACGTATGATAGTAAATGCTTCAGAAAAATAAACAATAGAGGTGGTAAAATCTTATTTTCAAAATAATTAATAACTTTTGTACAAACAACTAAAGAAAAAAGTTGACTTTAAATTAAATAAACTCAAACTTCATTGGATTCTATCAGTACATTAGTTTTGTCAGTCCAAATGTCCCCTAAAGTCTTATTTGGAAACTTTGTAAAAATGAGCTATTTGGTAAACCCAGTTTTTCTTTTTGTAAAAGTGGGGTATTTTGACTGGTGTTGCATTTTTTTTTTTTTTTTTTTTTTTCTGTAAATGATTGGTCCTGCTCGGAAAGAACTGCATGCTTCATAGTGCACTCTACTTGCTGGCTTTTTCCTTCTGTAGAGAAGCACGATTTATGCACGAGTGGATTCTGCTCTCAGGAAGATACGGGATACTTCAGAGGTATAATTTTTTGTGAATCAAACTGCATTATGATTTAATCTGCTCATTTTACACCAAATAGTAGTTTATCTGTGATCTGTACAGGCTGTCCAGTCTTTTGCTGCAGAGCACCTAAAAACCCCTTTAGGCGAGCCTGTGAAAGGCAAGAGAAACAAGACGAAGACCGAGCTTTGGATAGAGAAATTTTACAAAAAGAAAACCAACTTACCGGAGCCTTTCCCACACGAGCTTGTCGAACGCCTGGAACAGTACTTAGACGTGAGTACAATTTCCATTATGACTCCTGTAATTTATCGGACGATTTTACATATGCACCCTTGCAAAATCTGTATTTTCATAGATGCCTTTCAAAAGCTTGTTTCTTATGTATATACTTATCAAATTGCCCCTTTTTAAAAGCTTTTTCTGGTATGGAAACCAACACTCACCCTTGAATGACTCCCTAACTGTAGACAAGGGCATTTTGTAGTAAACTTGCCATTCCGATGGTATGCGAAATTAGGAATTTTACAGGGATATTTGTATAATAGTAATATTGCAGGAATATATAAAAAAGTTCTACTGCCAATGTCAGAGATATATATAAGTTGAATCTGAGAATTATTGTTCTGCATCATTTCAGAAACTCGAGGAGCAGCTCGTTGATCTATCATCGTTGTTGTATGATCACCGGCTAGAGGATGCCCATCAAAATAGCTCTGACATACTTCAAAGCACTGTATTTACCCAACAGTAAGTTTTACTTCATCAGTCTTCAAGGTGTATTAGGAAAGTGGATTCTTTCATGTGGTGGTTGTTTTTAATCTATATAATTTCTTACTTTAGCAGCGCAGAATAGTGCATTTGGTTTTATTTAGCAAAGAATGAGGGGGAAAAGAAAATGCTAAATTGCATAAATGTCCCCCATAAAATATCACGATGTTCACTTTAGACACACAAAGAAAGAAAACAATTACTAAGTTTGCCCCTTTATACTACAAGTTTTCATCATGTTACCTCCCTTCAGTGTTATATAACTATGCTTGTTGGTCAATGGATGACTTGTAGGGTTTACCATNTCATCGTTGTTGTATGATCACCGGCTAGAGGATGCCCATCAAAATAGCTCTGACATACTTCAAAGCACTGTATTTACCCAACAGTAAGTTTTATTTCATCAATTTTCAAGGTCTATTGGGAAAGTGGATTCTTTCGAGTGGATGTTGTTTTTGATCTATATAACTTTTTACTTTAGCAGCGCAAAATAGTGCATTTGGTTTTATTTAGGGAAAGAAAATGCTAAATTGCATAAATGTCCCCCATAAAATATCACGATGTTCACTTGTTACCTCCCTTCAGTGTTATATAACTATGCTTGTTGGTCAATGGATGACTTGTAGGGTTTACTATTTCAGAACAGCAATATTTAGAGACCATGTTTATAAGGGGTTCCATTCATTTTAGACGACAAGCGAAAGTTCATTTTATTTATTATGTTTTCCACTCGTTTCTTTCAGTTTTCCAGTTAATTTTTTGGCTAATTACGTTTTTTAACTCTTTTTTTTTTTTTTTTTTTTTGGGTAAAAATCAGGTATGTGGAGCGTGTATTGGCCGCCGAGAAGGATAAGATGAAATGCTGCAGCATAGAATATAGTCATCCCGCACAATCCTCCCAGGCTTTTGTCTACGGGGGAATCCTTCTCGCCGGGTTCCTCGTATACTCTCTTGTTATTTTCTTTTCTTCACCCGTCCGCTGATTTAGATAATGCCTCCCTAATGAAAGGGCTTTTTGCAATTGGTTCTTCGTACAACAACAAGTGATGTGATCAGAGAACGCGCTTGTGTAGAAACATTACTCTGATAGGTCTTACACTATGATAGGAATACTATTCCCCAGTATCGTAGTAGTGTAAGCTGTAATTTAGGGGAGAAGCATTCAAAAGTATGGGGGTAAAGCAGAGCCATAATTCTATACTATAACTTTCCTCTTATATTAATGTGGAAAAGAGATTACACTCAACTTAAGACATCATGAGGATAACTTTATAATAAGATTGTCAACCATTGAATGAACAGAATGTGATTTTAAAGACTAATATTCTCGCGGCAGGATGGTATATGCATTTTAGCCATAATTCTGGCAAATAAACAGCAATTTTGGTTTTTTTCTTTTTATTGTTTGTGTTTAAATGTGAGGAGCTTGGTTTTGTTTCTGATAGTTAGTTTTAAAAAACCGTTATTTATAATATTTTCTTTTATTTCTTATCTTGCACTGGTCTGGTACCGTCCGTTTTTTTTTTTTTTTTTTTTTTTTTCCGCTTAATAGGTTCGGATAGGCTTTAGTGCTTTACCAATAACTTTGGATTGCACCGCATCATGCGACTCGAGTCTCTTCGAAGTTCGAACTCGTCGGATCAAATCGGAAATTCATACAAAGTCGTGCTCCCGATCATGGCATTTACGTAATTTCTCCGAAATTTTTATTCATTTAATTAATTATTCTCTTATTTGTATTTTGAGATTTGTTTTCTAGGTTGATTAGTAAAAAAAAAATGGTCCGATGTTGGCACGGAATCTTTGAGACGTGATTTATTATTTTTCTGATGAAAAATATAAGCATATATATTTCTGAGGACCCAATCAAATTTTTTTAAAAAAAACCAAATCTAATTTATTTTATTTTCTCAAATTTTTGTATTGGAAATTTTCTTTTTAGGATAATATTGAATGGTACTTGGATGATGAAATGCACTGGACTCTTGAGCATTTTATTGCAAATATTGATGGAAAAGCATTTGCCTAAAAAGCATTGTCTGACTAATTCTCTCTTCTTTTTGGTTAAATGCACGAGAAATACATCAAATTTCGCCCATTGATATGTAGGTTTTTAAATTTTTAAAAAATTTATATTTATTATTCAATGCTAAAATTTTATAATTAATTATCTTGACTAGTATTAGTCAAATAGTTTAAAAAATAGTAAAGGACGCACCTTTCGTTCGGATGGACATGAATTTTGCTTAGCGATGTTTCAGAATTGCGGTTTTTTGTTGAGGTATGATATGAATGTATGGTTATTTTAATGGTTGTGGTTGTGGTTTTATCTCCGCAAATAACTCATTTACATTGAGATCTGGATTGAAAAAAAAATGAAGGTGATTTACATTAAAAAAACGAGGTTTAAATTATTAAAAATTAGAGAAAACTTTAGGTATCCTCTTGTGGTTTAGTGTTTTTCCACTTTTGTGGTTTAAGGTGTATCACTTGAGTATTCTGTGATTTTTTTTTTTTTTCATCAGTATTTTTGTTAATACTCCGTTAAAATATATAGAAAAAAACTTCAGATATTCCTACTATAGTTTATTGAATATTCACTTTAGTAACTTATGGTTTACGAAATTTTTGCTTTAGTACTTTATAATTTTAATTTTTTTTAACAAAGGAAGTAACTAAAAGAGAAAAATAAAATCACATAATATTAAAATGATGTACTTTAAATTATAAAATATTAAAATAAAAAATATATATTGGACTCCAGGAATGATATTTGAAATTTTTCCTAAAAATAAATATGCATTTCTTAGTTGCATCAAGCTCTGATTATCCAGTAAGTTTAAATGCAATTCTTTTGCAAACTATTAGGCATACTGCCTTGCCTTTTGAAGTTAAAAAAAGATATTCTTTTTCTTACTAAAATTATCAAAATTAACAATTAGTTGGATAATTTATTTAGTTTATGTGATTTCGTTATGAAATTGGTTGACTAAGTTGATTCATAATACTATCTATACATCCAAAATTGAATGTCCATCTTACGCCTTCACCTTGATGTTAATATAGAAAGAATTTTACAAATAAGTGGATAAGGTGGAAAATTTGCATCTCCAATGGGGCGTACAGAGAGCAATTTTTAATTCGTTAGAGCAATGTTATCAGCAGAATTTAACACTAGGTTAAAAATTTCCAACTTCATTTCATAATAGCAGTAAAATATACAAATTAAAATTGATGCAAAGAGTAATAATAACTGGTATAGGATCCGTGCTTCGCGACGGGCATATAATATTTCAACCAATTCAAATATATAATTATTAAAAATAAAAAAATATTAAAAGTGTAAGAAAAAATTATAAAATAGTCTTATATACATTAAAAAAATAATTTGTTAATTAATTTTTTTTTAACTTTTAATATTTATAGGGTTGAATTATTTTAATATTTTTATTTAAAATTTTACTAAAATTTATAGATGGTCATTCTGTAAATAAATTTTTTTAATTAAAAAACTAAAGTTGAAGAACTGATTTCAAATTAATGATTAGATAAGAGAGAGAAAGAGAGAAATAGAGAGAGAAAGAGAGAAAGAAAGAGAGAAAGAGAGAGAGAGGGGAAGAGAGAGAAAGAGAGGGTAGAGAGAGGGAGAGGAGCAGCGCCAGATGCACTACAACAGAATTAGGTTATAGGGACACATGTTTGGGACACTTTTGAGTAAGTGTCCCATTTATGCTAAAACTTAAAAAAATATTTACTAATGCCTAAATATAAAACCCAATCCAACCAAAAATAAAAGATTACTCTACTCAACCCACCACACCCAATTCATTTGGCCCGATTACAAACANCACAGCGGCGGCGGGCGGGCACGCGGGCGCGCTGCGGCTGCTTCTTCTTCTTCTTCATAGTGTAATGGTGCACCATTACACCATTAATGGTGTAATTTCATGGTGTAATGGTGCACCATTATACCATTAATGGTGTAATTACACTATTACACCGGTTTAATGGTGTAATTACACCATTAATGGTGTAATGGTTACACCATTAATGGTGAAATTACACCATTACACCATTAGTGGTGTAATGGTGTAATTACACCATTAACGGTGCACGCGGCCCGCGGAGCGGAGCTGCGGGTGGAGCTCCGCCGGGCGCAGCACGAGGAGGGAGATGACGACGACGGCGGCGGCAGGGTCTGCTGCTGCTGCTGGAAGAGGATGCGGGCGGCGGCGGCGGCGGCGTCGTTAGAGGAGCGAGGGGAGGGGAGGGCGAGGCCGGCGGAGACGGAGGCGAGGGAGGGGTTGACGGCGTGGAGCTCGTCGGGCTTGTGGGCGAAGAAGCAGACGCGGCGGGCGCAGCCGGTCTCGTTCTTGCAGAGGCGGGTGCGGTACTGGGCTGGGTGGAGCCAGGACTCGAACAGCCGGTCACTAGGAGGGAAGAAGAAGAAGAAGAAGAAGAAAAGAAGAGGGGAAAAAAAAAAGGTGCTCCAGCAGGAGGAAGAAGAAGAAGAAAAAGAAAAAGAGAAGAAAAAATTGCTCCGCCTGGCCTTCGCTTTTTTTTTTCCGGCGGAAAAAAAAAAGAACGAGAGAACGAAAAGAAGAGAGAAAGAGGAAAGAGAAAAGTAATAAGGGTATTTTGGTCAGTTTGCTGAAAAAGCGGACCGAATTTGCAAAAACGAAAAATGTGGCCCGATTTTGCAAAAGCCCAAAATAAGTGAATTTTTTATGCAAATTGGCCAAATTTATATATGGTCATTCTGTAAATAATTTTTTTTAATTAAAAAACTAAAGTTGCAGAACTGATTTTAAATTAATGATTAGATAAGAGAGAGAAAGAGAGAAATAGAGAGAGAGGAAGAGAGAGAAAGAGAGAAAGAAAGAGAGAAAGTGAGAGAGAGGAAGAGAGAAAAAGAGAGGGTAGAGAGAGGGAGAGGAGTAGCGCCAGATGGGGGAGGGAAGAGAGAGAGAGAGAGAGAGAGAGAGAGAGCTGTAGAAGAATAGGGAAGAGAGAGAGAGCCAGTTGTAGAAAAGTGTGAAAGCCCAAGATTTCCAAACATATAAACATGCATTTTGATTTTTCAAAAATTTATATTTTTATCTCTCAATGTTTCAAATTAATGCACTTAACCCTCTTCTGCCAGACTTTTTTTTATTGTTTCATCTATTTCATATAATTTATACCAAAAAATTCTTTTAAAATAATAAAAATATATTAAAACATTATATATATATATATTTATATATTTATTTATTTATTTATTTTCTAGAGCAAGTATATAAGAATAATTTGACTATTTCTTTTTTCCAATTAGCGGCATAATTTTTAAAAATATTTTTAAAATTTTAAGAAAATAAAATATAAAATTTTAAAAGTCAGTGGATATTTATAAATTCTTTTTTAATATTTTAGCCATTATTATTATTTATAAGTTTCAAGATTTAGGGGCA
>NC_033624.1:487947-679345 GCF_001540865.1 Ananas comosus | reverse complement strand
TGTAAGAAAAAATTATAAAATAGTCTTATATACATTAAAAAAATAATTTGTTAATTAATATTTTTTTAACTTTTAATATTTATAGGGTTGAATTATTTTAATATTTTTATTTAAAATTTTACTAAAATTTATATATGGTCATTCTGTAAATAAATTTTTTTAATTAAAAAACTAAAGTTGAAGAACTGATTTCAAATTAATGATTAGATAAGAGAGAGAAAGAGAGAAATAGAGAGAGAAAGAGAGAAAGAAAGAGAGAAAGAGAGAGAGAGGGGAAGAGAGAGAAAGAGAGGGTAGAGAGAGGGAGAGGAGCAGCGCCAGATGGGAGAGGGAAGAGAGAGAGAGAGAGAGTGCGGTAGTTGGAGAGAGAGAGAGACAACTCTAGAAGAATAGGGAAGAGAGAGAGAGCCGGTTGTAGAAAAGTGTGAAAGCCCAAGATTTCCGAACATATAAACATGCATTTTGATTTTTCAAAAATTTATATTTTATCTCTCAAAGTTTCAAGTTAATGCACTTAACCCTCTTCTGCCAGACTTTTTTTTTATGGTTTCATCTATTTCATATAATTTATACCAAAAAATTCTTTTAAAACAATAAAAATATATTAAAACATTATATATATAATATATATATATATATTTATTTATTTATTTTCTAGAGCAAGTATAAGAATAATTCGACTATTCTTTTTTCCAATTAGCAGCATAATTTTTAAAAATATTTTTAAAATTTTTAAAAAATAAAATATAAAATTTTAAAAGTCAGTGGATATTTATAAATTCTTTTTTAATATTTTTGCCATTATTATTATTTAGAAGTTTCAAGATTTAGGGGCATCGCAATCGGACCATTCTAAGAAGCTCGAGTTAAGTCGCGGTCCAAATTAAGCTAATTCGTATCCTGGTGACGTTCTAATTAAAACGGCGGAGCACGTTTCCGACCCGGTCTCGAGTCTCGACCCCTAGTCCGACCTAGAACGCGACGCGGTGATCTCACCGCGCGTGACTATGCTTGGAAAGCAAGTCTCCGCCGCAGGATCAAACGGACGGCCGAGATCCCCCCGAGGAGAAGATATTTTTTTGTCTCGCGCCAGAAGCTTCCCCCGCACCCCCTCGGGCCGCGTTGCGGCAAGAGAGAGAGAGAGAGAGAGAGAGCGCACGAAATTAAGGAGAAGGGGCTTGAAGTCTTTCACAGTGATGGAGGCTCGGGTGGCAGCGGGTCGAGCGGGTGGAGGCTTGGGTCGTTGACGATGGACACAGCGGCGGCAGCGGGTCGAGCGGCTCGGGCTGCGTTCGGCTTGGGCTTAGCGGCCTGAGCGGAAACGGCGGGGGATGCGGCAGCGGCGATGGCTGATAGCGGCTTGGGTGGCGGCGGCAGGGTACGTGGCAGCAGCAGCGGCGGACGTGGGGGACACGGCGGCGGCGACGGCGGACGTGGGGACGCCACGACGGCGGCGGCAGCTCGCCTCTGTTAACTAACTAACTAACTAACTAACTATATATATATATATATATATATAGCTCTCATCTCCTTCTTCTTCACTTTTTTTTTAATTTTTAATTTTTTTATTTTTTTTAATGTAATGTGCAACTGAGTGTGAACGATCCGCTCTCGCACCGCCCCCCCTCCGATCGCCTACTCTGAGCTATTTATAGAGCTTTGAAGGGGGTATGAGTGGGATGGCATGAATTTTGTAGAGAGAGAAAAAAAAATAGAGAGAGAAAGAGAGAGAAAGACAAAGAAAGAGAGAGAAAGAGAGAAAGACAGAGAAAGAGAGAGAGGGGAAGAGAGAAAGAGAGGGTAGGAGAGAGGGAGAGGAGCACCGCCTGATCGGGGAGGGAAGAGAGAGAGAGAGAGAAAGTGTGGTAGTTGAAGAGAGAGACTGCCTTAGAAGAGTAGGGAAAAGAGAGAGAGAGAGAGAGACAGTTGTAGAGTTGGGTAAGAGGCCTGTCGCCACGTGGAACGGAGAACGGAGAGGTATGCCACGTGGGTCTTGCAGAATGTGTCAAATAGTATAGTTAAAAGATTATAGTGAAACCGCAATGTTACACAATTAAGAAAGCTGTTCCATGGGAAATTGTCTTCTTACATCAATCACACACGCGAGTAAGATATTAAAAAAATAAAACAGAACAACAGTTTGTGTATTTATCTATTTATTTTACATACGCAAGCAAGCAAGCAAGCAAGCAGGCAAGAGGTTGCACCGGGAATCACACACCTGGAGAGGAGAGGAGAGGAGAGGAGAGGAGAGGGAAATTATTATTGGTTTTCAACCGATGCAAGCAAAGCAAAGCAAAGCAAAGAGTGCAGTAGTGGGTACGTAGATCCTTGATTATATAGCTTACAATTAATTAACTTGTGCGTGCGCGCGCACGTGCTTATGATCGACCGATCATTTGCGAGGATAAACGGTGAAGATGGTTTGGAGAATGGTGACGAAGAAGATAACAGCCGATGTAGCAGCCAAAATGAATTTGAAGTTTTTGTAGATGAACTTGTGAACGAGGACCCTCACCCTTCTCTTCCTGTAGTAGTCGTTGAGGCACACAAGCACGTGCGTGTAGCTGTCGCCAGGTAGTAGGTGGGGGGAGAGGGACTCGAAGAAGTCAAGGGTCCGGCGGTCGCTGAGAAGGCTACGCATTATCATCTTTGATCTCAGCTCCTTCACGTCCTCCTCCCCGCTCATGAGGAGAGCCAGCAGGGAGAGGTAAGAGCCAACCCCGTAGTCAGACTCGTCCACAGTGCACCATTCGAACGCCACCATGTTCGCTATGAGGACCGGGGTCAGATCATCGATTACGATCGGGGGGAGGGACAGCCGCCCGAAGAGCAAGTCCCTGTGGAAGCTAATATCCCGGAAGTGGAACGTTTTGCTGGCACGGATTCGAACACCAACCTCCGCGAGGTCCGTGGCAGAGCTGAAGAACGACATACCAGACGCCACATTTTTGTCTTTCTGCTCCATCTTGGGGCCGAGGTATCTCTCATGCACGAGGTCCAATAGGTGGCAGGGCTTATGGCCGCTACCCTCGCCCTTGGTGAGCAGGCCATTGAAGTCGACATCCGCGGTAACGGGAAAAAGTTGGATAAATTCATTAATGGGTACGGGCCTCAAACTCATGAGGGCCTCTAGCACCACCCACGGAATCTGGTTCTCTAACAACATCAAGTCCCTGAAGATCAGGTTATACCGGTAGTCACGGGTGGTCATCCATCTTTTGAGGAACGAAGAAGGCCGAGAGTCACGAGAAATGAACTCCAACAGGAAGCAGCCATCAAAGAACATCATGTCGGTGAACTCCTTTTCACTGATCATGTCCTCAAATCGGTCCGCATAGCAACTCCGAGCCTCGCCGGCGACTTCCCCAACTTTTGTGTAAAACTCTTCGGCGGAGTGGCTTGGGCTATTGCAGAAGTCACAAGCGGCCGCCTTCTTGATCTCTTCCATTGGCTGCACTTGTGGATCGCCTCGGTGGTAGGGGCCAATCGCCACTATTTTGGGGTTGAAGTACTCGGCGCCATTCTCGATACTTCGAAGAGGATCGGGGACCTTTTGTATGAGGGTCTTGCGCAATTCAGTCTCTGCTCGTACCTTCTCATTGATCTCCTTCATCGTAGAAACAAGCACACTGCATTCTGCTGTAGTTTGATCGACGAAAGCCATAGCCAAGTTGGTCGTTTGTACACTTGAATCTCCGTAATCGTCTCCCATCTGAACTTCTTAAAATGTAACTTCTGGCGGCAAGAGCTTCAATGTGACGGACCATGTGAAACAAAGAAAAGAAAGAAAGAAAAGTGTGAAGCAACCGTTGTCTTCTTAAAACTCAAGCTTCCAAAGAATGTCATTTTTATGATAGTTATACTCAACAAAAGATACTTCACAGCAAGAGAGAGGTAGAGATTAGGAAAGAAATCCTCAGGCTAGTATTCTTGCTTGAGCGATTCTCCTATACACCACTTTAATCATGTCCATTAATTTACCAGAGTAAACGGCTATGATTTAGTAAGGCAAACTCGGTGACCGGCTATTTGAGCCTTTTGGTCATTAAGAATTCACTTTATGCTATATTTGTGAGGATAATTTTGGACTTTTGCCATTTATGAGATCGAGTCAAGCATTACTATTTGGCTACGCCTCATGAAAATTTCCAATGAACCCTTCAACTATAAACAGCTAAGAAAGAGCACCCTCAACTTTTAAATTCTTTTGGAATGAGCCCTTAATTTTAATTTTTAAAACAAAGTAGTATTGTTAAAAAGGAGATTTTATTGAATTTATAGTTTTTTTTTATCAAATCTAATAATTTTAAAAAAATGAATTAGAACAATTGACAATCAACGGAGTTATTAAATTTAATAAAACTTTAACTAATATAACAAGAATAATTCAAATCTAAAAAATCAAACTAATAGATCGAGCTAATAGAGCCATCGAGATTCAAATTAGATCCAAATTTAAATTTTAAATTTGATTAATATTTTTGAACTTTAATGCTGTTTCAATATTGAATTAAGAAAAGTTGGGTTTATAAGTATAGTGTAATTTAAACTAGCTCGAATTTTAAATAGATTAATATTTTTGAACTTTTATGTTACTTTAATATTGAATTAACAATTTGAATTTAAAATTTGTTACTCATTTAAAATTTAATTTATACTATAATAAATATAAATTTAAAATTCAAGTTAAATTTTAATTTTGTGGTTAGTTACTTATAAAATTAGCTACTATCTAATTTGGTAAGTAACAAAATCAAATAAGGAAACAAAGTATTGGAAACTTTTAATTTGGTATTTGATTAGTATGTATTTTCCAATATCGTCCTTACAATTGATTTTAATTGGTAACCTTTTGAGTAGGTTATTAATGTTTAAAAGTCAATCATATCCTCAAAAAATAAACGGTTAGATTTAAATGAGTTGGTGTATTGGAGCATTTCTCTTCTTGCTTTTACAACTTCACAAGGCAACTCTATTTGACGCTTTCGGACAGCTTCACAGCTAACTCTCCAGATACTCCTGTAAAATTGTTCCTTGCACCGACACAGAAAACAACGAGTTAGAAGATAACAAGAATTAGACTGCATTACTATCCTGAAAAACTTTTATCTTCTGACATCAATTTGGAGCAGTTCAAGAGATGCTGTTGAAAGATCACAGGGGAGTTGATTAAACAATTTGGTGATCTGTGAGATTATGAACTCAATGGAAAGATGAGTTTTCTTAACAGTTTCTCCTTCTGATCATGTCTGTGCCCACATCTGCTACCCAACTGGCTTCTCGCTAGCATTTTATCTATCATTGCACTGCTTAATGTTTAGCAAATAAGCACCTCAAAGCACGAACTCTTCAGAGCTAGAATTAATCAGCAACTTGTTAAGCCAGCAAACGTTAACCAGAAAAGATTGGTCGAGTACTGCAACTGATCATACATTTGATAACAACAGCATCATCAAAGATGACAAATACATGGCAATTTAATTGAGAGAAAGAACTACATATCTTATATCTAATAAATTCTCAGTTCATGGTAAGGTACTATGGTTTTTAAATGACATGCACACTGGGATTGTTTAACAATATGTGATGGTGAATACATTCAACACGAATATCAAAGAAATTGCACAAAAAGTACGAGCATCTCAACTAAAGAAAAGGGAAAAAGAAAAAAATAAAAATAAAGTTTTATTCTTCTGATGAAAGAAGAAAAGGAAAAGATATACCTCTGAAGGCCAAGTGAATCATAAGCTAATTAAAGCAGTTAGTCAAAGAAATTCCAAAGGAAAGGATTAGCACTTTACGAAAGAAAGAGGTAACCTCTTTTTTCATCTGATTAATTTAAGTATAAGGATTGCATGGTAATTACAACTTAATTAGCGTTTTCAAAAGGTTTCAGAGAGTCAGAAGATTTTCATATTTCCATATAACTAAGATTTACTCTATCATAAGTGCTATGTGCTATATTTGATAATGCAAATAGGGATTTTATTGAAAACCTAATTAATATCAGAATCTAATTAAAAGTATTAAAAATTAGAGAGCAAAGTTAAAAATGGTTTGGAGAATGGTAACAAAGAAGACAATAACCGACATAGCGGCGGTCGAAAGGAAACAGAAGTTGTTTTAGATAAGCTTGTGAATGAAGACTCTCACCCTTGTTTCCCTGTAGTAGATTGAAGTATATTCATGTAGTTTTTTCCTATTACCAGGTGAAGGCCTCACTGCGAGAGGGACTCGAAGAGGTTGAGAGTCTGTCGGTCGGCGAGACTGCTCTGTATTATCCTCGTTGTTCTTTTTGATCTTAAAGTCCCTCACATCCTCCTTCCTGCTGATGAGAGGATGAGCAGAGAGGTTTCATATATTCATTAGCCAGGTTTTATGTTATTCAATCTGAGAATTGATTTTACAGGATCTGATTAAAATGAAAAAGTTATGATAGACCAGTTTTTCTTTCTCAGTTTGGTTTCTTGAAGTACAATGTAGTGCTACAAAGAGATAAAGAAATAGATATTTAAGCTCACAACGTTATGCTTATGATAAACGAGCATGCACGTGGTTTGTTGAACAATGTCTATATGCTGATTGTAATCATATATATAAGAAGATCCTCATACTGTATAATGTACAACTTGTTCAGATATCGAAACAGGCCCAAACAGGCCCTTTGTTTTGGTCCCATATACTCCCTTGTTATTTTCTTTTCTTCACCTGTCCTCTGATTTAGATAAATGAAGGGCTTTTTGCAAATGGTTCTTTGTACAACTACAAGAAATGATGTGATCACAGAACATGCTTGTGTAGAAACATTACTCTGATAGGATTACTTTTCCCGAGTGTTGCAGTAGTGCAAGCTATAATTTAGGGGAGAAGCAATTGAAAGGATGGAGGAAATGCAGCTGCATGGGGTATGCACTTTAGCCATAGAATGTGCTTTGGGTCATTGTGTGTGTGTTTGCGTGCCCCCGCGTGTTGTAATTCTAAAGCCATTCTGCTGAATTGATCTGGATGGTGAAAGGAGGGATGTCTCCATAATTTATGTATGTATGTTTAATCAATACAGTGTTTGTAGATCCGAGTCCAATGGCAAACATTCATAAATAATATATCTATTTATTCAAACACGAAGTAACAAACGAATTCCTTATTTATTACTAAGCAAACCAAATGAGGCGAAACCCTGCATTGCAACTATATTTCGGACGAGCGAATTGGTCATTCTCCAACCGTATGATGATTGATCGCTATTTATTTCACTCTTTTGTAGAAAATCATTTGCGATAATTTCTTAAGTTCGGCGATTCATGGCTCATTAACAGAAGTAGACGGCTCGCATAGCCTTGCTCGCGTGCTCGTAGTATCTGTTCACTGCACGGATCAGCTCTTCGAAATGGCGCTGATACTCGCCGCCAAGGTTAAGCCTCGCGAGACTGGCAAAGTGCTGCACCCCACGCCACCCTTCCTGCACGCTGCATACGAGAATCCTCCTGTCGACGAGCATCGCCACGTCCTCCTCCGTGGTGATAAGCTCCTTCAAGAACATCGCGTAGCTGCAGAAGTGTCGCTCCGTCGACGGCCAACTTTGTTCCAACTCCATCGCCACTAGATTGCTCGCCAAGCGCCGGTGGAACTGGCTACAAGACAAGGGAGGGATCTCTAACGTGCCATTTCGGTCGTCGAATGTAACGTTGGCGAATTGGTGTGTCATCTTCGGCTTGAACCTCACCCCGAGCCTTTGGAGCTCTCGCGCCGGAGGCATCACTTTCCACAGCAACCAACTCACCGATGCAGCCCGGGAGCGCCTCCTCATTACCCTCCACAGCAACTTCATCTTTCTCGGCATGAACACTAGGGGCGACGGCACTTGAGGCGGCACGCAAAGCGATATATGTAGCAAATGCAGGAGATGATAGATTGGCCCGTTGTAGCCTTCCGGCACTTGTTTTGCTGCTCCTCTAGTGAGGTAAAACAATGCCAGGTTTTTGAGGAGCTCTCGGCCTCCACCTTCGGTCGCGAGCTCGGGGACGACGGTGATGCTGAACAGCTCCTCAAGGATGAAAAAAGGGATTTGGTTCTCAAATAATATCAAGTCCGACTCGACAAAGTCGATGTCGAGCGGCGGTAAGTACTCCCTTGTCTTCCCCATCCAGTACTTGATGATCACCTCGATGATGAAGCAACCGTCGAACACCATCATCTCTACAAGCTCTTTGGGGTCAGCAAAGTGGCACTCCTGCGCATCGTAGCGCTGGAGAGTGGCGTCAGCCATCCCCTGGGTGTAAGGATGTCAGTGAGTACGGATACTTGAAATTTTATCCTACCACAGTTAAACCGAACAAGTTATTAAGTTTTAACTGGAGCTTAATCAGGATATATATATATATATATATATTTGATTTTCAGTGTCGATTTCAATGTGTGTCAAATATCAAGATTATAATGCACATTTGCAGGTTAATTTATTGTTTCGATTGTTGTATACTCTCTTAGATGATATACACATACTGCTGATCGATCGGATCCTAATTAAGCATACGATTATAATTTTTCATTTTCAAAATCAAACTGTTTCAGATTCGGTTCGGAGCCTGCAGTTATTGTTGTTGTTGATCGTTTTGATCGATTTTGTCGCGGTAAAGATCCCGGTCAATACCTCGATGCAGCGCAAGTACTTTGTCACCACCTCGCTCTCTTCGGAGGAGGCATGGCCTCGAAGAATCAAGCTGCGGAGGTGCAGCATTTTGATCGCGACGACAAAACCATAATCCCACCGAGCATCACGTCGATGCAGAGGTCCAATGCGCACGAGGTTCGAGTCGTATTCGTCGCCTCCGACGATCTCCCGAATGCGAGAGGCTCGCGAGATGCGCCAATCCTGCCGCGGTGGGAGGTGTGGAATGGCTCGGAGCATGGAGTGCAATTTCGAGTCCCCATCGATTTCTATCTCTACTCGACGATTGGAAGCCATTGTTAGTACGTAGTCAATGTATGAGGGTCTATTTGGAGGGTTGGTTCACAAGGGAGCTCTTTAACATTGTAAGGAGCGAAAGGGATCTCTATTATTCTCGTTGAAGCTCTTGAGCAAAGAATAACAGCCTTTTGCTTCGTTCTTTACAACGTGGTACGTCCGTACAAAATCTAGCTCAGTGATCCAAGAAAGGATCTAGTACTAGTAAGCCCATAAATCGTTGCTCCGTCCTTTACTCTCTCTCTCTCTCTCTCTATATATATATATATATATATATGATATAGGAAAAATTTCAAAAACCCCCTTGTGGTTTCGTAGATTCTCACTTTGCCTCCCTGTGATTTAAAATATATCAATTTGTCTCCCTGTGGTTTCTTTTTTTTCTTTTTCTTATCAATTTTATTATTTTTTTTTCTTAAATCAGTGATAAAGTTAAAATTAAAGGATACTAAAATAAATATTTGATAAATTTAGATGGGTATATGAAGTTTTTTGTATATAATTTAATGAAATATTAACGAAAAAGCTTCCGAAAAAATAAAAACGAAACCACAGGGGGCAAATTGATACACTTTAAACCACAGGGTACTAAAGTGAGAAACTACGAAACCACTTGGAGGTTTTTTGAAGTTTTTCCATATATATATATATATTAAAAATTATATTTTTTAATAAAGGTGAGTATCAAGATGCCCATTCATTCTTTTTTATTTTTTTAAATAAAATTCAATTATAAATATATAACAACTATATTTTCAACTTAAAATCTCAAATATCGGTCATCAAGTTCCACAAGTTTCAAGGCTTAATTAAACTATACTATATTGTCCTCATTAGATTTTTTTTACTTTATGTACCGTAAACATCACTTAATTTTTTTCCCTTAAACTCTACGCTATGAGTGATAAATCTATAATTGTATACAAAATTTGTTAAAAAATATATGTTAAAACTGGTAGAGCATATAAACTTATTTTCATATACTAAAATAGAAATTTTATTGGAAGAAAAAAGAGTAATAAAATGCATAATAATAATAAATAAATAATTAAAAATAATTTGATAGAAGTTTTAAAATATTTATTTTATANTTAAAATATATCAATTTGTCCCCCTATGGTTTCTTTTTTCTCTT
Organism: Ananas comosus; assembly: GCF_001540865.1. Classification (NCBI taxonomy): domain Eukaryota; kingdom Viridiplantae; phylum Streptophyta; class Magnoliopsida; order Poales; family Bromeliaceae; genus Ananas; species Ananas comosus. The sequence continues at coordinate 669,242 of NC_033624.1, read as the reverse complement.
TTTCTTATCAATTTTATTATTTTTTTTCTTAAATCAGTAATAAAGTTAAAATTAAAAGGTACTAAAATAAATATTTGATAAATATAGATGGGTATCTGAAGTTTTTTGTATATAATTTAATGAAATATTAACGAAAAAGCTACCGAAAAAATAAAAACGAAACCACAGGAGGGCAAATTGATGCACTTTAAATTATAGGGTACTAAATTGAGAAACTACGAAACAGGAGAATTTTTTAAAATTTTCCCATATATATATATATATATTAAAAATTATATTTGTAAATAAAGGTAAGTATCAAGATGCCCATTCATTCTTTTTTATTTTTTTAAATAAAATTCAACTATAAATATATAACAACTATATTTTCAACTTAAAATCTCAAATATCAGTCATCAAGTTCCACAAGTTTCAAGGCTTAATTAAACTATACTATATTGTCCTCATTAGATTTTTTTTACTTTATGTACCGTAAACATCACTTAATTTTTTTCCCTTAAACTCTACGCTATGAGTGATAAATCTATAATTGTATACAAAATTTGTTAAAAAATATATGTTAAAACTGGTAGAGCATATAAACTTATTTTCATATACTAAAATAGAAATTTTATTAGAAGAAAAAAGAGTAATAAAATGCATAATAATAATAAATAAATAATTAAAAATAATTTGATAGAAGTTTTAAAATATTTATTTTATACTTTGTTTACTAATTTTCCAGCATCTCTTAATAGCGTATAGAGATTGGTAGAAAAAATATAGTTTACTAATATCAATGAAAAAAATAATAATGCAAGATAGAAAAAAAAAAATTAAAATACAATGTAGATATTGATAAAATGAATTAGACTGGAATGCTTAGGTTTTTGGCCGTTGGGATGAAGGGATGTGCTGTTTGGATAATAGCGATCTCGTAGGGTTAAGTGGATGATTGGTTGAATAGTTTGATCTAATAAATAAAAATAGTTAAAAGGATAAATCAAATGATGAAAAATTTAGTAGCACTAAGTACTTTGTGCTATTGATAACATTATAGTCGGACTCTTAATAAAATATAATAATACAGATGTCTTTAAAAAAAATAGTATAATGTAGAAAATAAATAAAATGCTAAAGTATAGTGTGGTAAAATGTAATTAAGTCATAATTTTTTAAAAAAATTATGAAAAATTATTTTTCGAATATCATTGCCATAATTTCTGATTTTTGGATATAAACTTCGAAAAAAAAAATTAAAAAAATATAAAATTTAAAGAAAAAAAAGTTAAAACTTGGAGAACTAAACTGACGAAAATATTTTTTCAGCAAAAAATTATTTTCTGAAATATTTTTGGGGATGAATCCCCCCTTAGGTTCGAATACTAACTGATAATCAATGTTTGCGTAAATAAGTTTTCCTTAACGAGTTATTATTAAAAAAGGGGGAAAAAAAAAAAACAAAAAGCCCCTCAATGGGACCGCACCGCATCACGCGACTCGAATCGCTTGGAACAATCGGTCGGGCTCGAACCCGAGTTCATCCAAAGTCGTTCTCAATCAAGCTCCAGACCACGGGATGGCATTCACGTAATTTTGGCTCACACGAGGGTCACTTTGAAACCCATCGAAACCCTAAACCACTGGAGCACTTCTATAAATAAAACCCTAGAAGTAAACGCGAGAAACTTCCGCGGCATCCGTCGCCGTGCATCAAAGTTGAGTGGAGGTGAGTATTTGGAAACACTAAACCCTAGCAATTTCATCTTCTCCTCTCCCATTTGAATCAAATTTTGGCTCAATTTTAGTTCGATTTTTTGAGCCCTCTGTTGAATCGAGCCCTTTTTCTTCGTTTTTACTCTAGGGTTCGCTATCGAGAGGGCCAAATTTGTTCATCAGGAGATGTTGAGTCGCTTCTCCTCTTCTCAATTCCTATGAGGTGCAGCGAATAATTTCTCCGACATTTTTTATTCATTTAATTAATTATTTTCTTATTTGTATTTTGAGATTTGTTTTTTAGTTTGATTCGGAAAAAAATTTGGTCCGATGATGGCATGGAATCTTTGAGACCTGATTTATTATTTTTCTGATGAAAAGTATAAGCATATATATTTCTGAGGACCCAATCAAATAAAAAAGACCAAATCTAATTTATTTTTATTTTATAATTTTTTTTAATTGAAAATGATTGGATGATGAAATGCACTGGGCTCTGAGCATGTCATTGCAAATATGATAGAAATGCGTTTGCCCTAGAAAGCATTATCTGACTAATTACATGAATTTTAGATCTAATTTTTTTGAAAAATTATATTCATTATTATTGAAAGAGAAAATTTTATAATTAATTATCGTGGCTAATATTAGTAGAATATTTTAAAAAAATAATGTACGCACCTTGGTTATTGTCAATGGTAGTGGTGGTTTTATTTAAACAAATAACTCATTTACATTGAGACCTGGATTAATAAAAAAACAAAACTCAATGTAAATGAAAAGAAATCAGTGCACTTTTAAGTCGCATAAAAATTTTGTATTATTTCTGGATAGATGCAACTCGTATGCAAACAATGAGTGATATCACCTTGCCTCTTGAAAACTAAATAAAAGAGATTGTTTTTCTTACTAAAATCATCCAAATTAACAAATTTTTGGATAATTTATTTAGTTTTATATGATTTTATTTTATAAATATAAAAAAAATTGTTGACTAACTTGATTTGTTATGCTTTGTATTTGAATTTAACAGTAGGTTAAAATTTCCCTTTTTTTATAATAACAGTAAAATGTATGATTAAAATTAGATGCAAAGAATACTTACAGTGAAGCTGGCCAATTTCCTACCTGTATCTCAAATTATACCCCAAAAAAAAAAAATCAGAACAACAATATATATTTTTCTATTTAATTTTTTTTTCAGAAGCAAGCTAGATGTTGCCCGAGGACTCGCACATTATTGGTTTTTTCAACAGAAGCAAGTATTGGGTAAGAATACAGATCCGTGATTAAGCTCATTATTATTATTATTATTATTATTATTATTATTATTATTTCCGAGGATAAACCGTGAAAATGGTTTGGAGAATGGTGACGAAGAAGACGATAACTGATGCAGCAGCCAAAATGAATTTGAAGTTGCGGTAGATGATCTTGTGAACGAAGATCCTCACCCTTTTCTTGTTGTAGTAGTCATTGAGCCACTGCAGCACCTGCATGAAGCTTGTGCCCTTCCCCAGGTGTGGGTCGAGGGACTTCAAGAAGGCGAGAGCCTGCCCGTCGCTCACGTCGCTAAATATCATCTTCTTCGATCTCAGCTCCTTCACGTCCTCCTCGCTGCTCAAGAGGAGGGCGAGCAGAGAGAGGTAAGAGCCGACCCCGTAGTCGGTCACACCGACGGCGCAAGTCTCGAACGCCACCATGTTCGATATTACGGCCTGGGTCGCATCATCGATTTGGATCGGCGGTAGGGACAGCCACCCGAAGAGCAAGCCGCTGCGGAAGCTAATGTCCCGGAACCGGGACGTATCACTCGCGCGGAACCGAACCCCGATCTCTGTGAGCTCCATGGCAGAGCTGAAGAGTGAGAAACGAGTTAACCCGCTCATTTTTGACTCAATGCTGGGGCCTAGGTAACTCTCGCGCACGAGGTCTAGTAGGTGGCAGGGCTTATAATAGCCGCTGACGGCGCCCTCGTCGAACTGGGGAGGCGACTCCATCTCCAAGGAAGAGACAATTGCTCGGGCAAACCAGCGGATCCGCACGCGTCGCAAACTCATGAGGGCCTCCAGCACCACCCACGGAATCTGGTTCTCGAGCAACAAGATGTCCTTCCCGATCTGCGTGCCGCGGAAGGTGCTGAAGCTCGCGAAGATGGACGAAGAAGGCATGCAATCGCCGGTCATAAGCGCGACGAACTCCAAAAGGTAGCAGCCATCGAAGAACATCATGTCGGCGAATTCCTTTTCGCTCATGTTCTCAAATCGGTCCGCATAGCCACTCCGAGCCTCCCCAGCGACTGCACGGACCTTTCTGTAAAAATCTTCGACGGAGTGTCTCGTGCTGTTGCAGAAGTCGTGAGCGGCCGCTTTCTTGACGACTTCCATCGGCTGCAGTTGCGGGTCGTGTCGGTGGTAAGGACCGATGGCCACTATCTCGGGGTTGAAGTACAGGGCACCATTCTCGATACTTCGAAGAGGATCGGGGACCTTCTGTATGAGGGGCTTGCCCAATTGAGCCTCTGCTCGTACCTTCTCATTGCTCGCCTTCATCATGGCAGCAAGCTCTCCGCACTCGGCCGTGGTTTGGTCGACGGATGCCATGGCCGAGTTCCTCCCTCGCCCTTGCACAGATGAATCTTAACAGTCTGTTTATCGTTTGAACTTACTTAAAATGAGCTTCTAAGAGTGAGAATGAAACGGGCGATGCGAAACAATGAACTTCTTAAAATGAGCTTCTAAGAGTGAGAATGAAACGGGCGATGCGAAACAAAGAAAAGGAAAGAAAAGTGTGAAGCAACCTTTATTTTTTATATCAACAAAAGTAAAAAAAGCAAAAAAGAAAAAAACTTTTGAGTCTTGTATCATAGCTTCTACAACGTCACAAGGCAAACTATATTCGATGCTTTCGGGGAGCTTCACATCTAGCCCACTGGATTTTCCTGTAAAATTGTTCCTTGCTTTGACACGGAAAATAATTAATTAGAAAACAACATGAATTAGAGGATATCTTCAGGATCACAGGATATCTTCAGGATATTTTTTCTACGAAGCTGGAACAATGATTTTTTCCAAATACAAAAGCAGACATGATGATGACAGAATANCAGATATTTGGATCGAAGAAACCCCTCTCAGTACCCGGTTTCCTGGATTATTTGGTAAAATCATCAATCGGGAGGTCACAGTGTCACAATGCTGGAGCGAAAGAGGTTGGAGATGGCGTTTCATTACCAGAGGCCTCGCTACTAACACCACCTCTGAGGATCGTCATCTTATCTTGTCGCTCAAAAACCTCCTCAATCAGTATAGCCCCTCGGGCATTAAAGATATACTAAAGTGGCGATGGACCGCCAATCAAAATTTTACTGTGAAATCCCTTTATGACTTCGTCACTGGTGCAGGTCAGATTGATCCACTATATAATCATCTCTGGGGGTTAAAAATCCCGCTCAAGCAAAAAATTTTCATTTGGATTCTATTGCGCAAGAGACTACTTACAGCGGACAGATTGATTCGTCGGGGGAGTTCGGTGGACATGCATTGTATGTTGTGTGGGTCATTCCCTGAAACCTGCGACCACCTGTTCGGCGAATGTATCTTTGTTAAATATCTCCGACTTGAAATGGGAGTTACTGTGGCGGCCGTTTTGGACGCGGGGGATGTTCGGCGGGTATGGGTTCAGTTCTCCGACAACATAAACACCCGAGCGAGATCGAACAGTCTAACACAGCTAGCGGCAATCTGGTGGATCATTTGGACGGAGCGAAACATGATCATCTTCGGGGAGGGGTCTCCCGACGCCTCCCGGGCTCTGGAACGAGTTGGCGCTCTCATCAAAGACTGGACTGACGCTATCAGAATCTGAGCTATATCTTTACTCACTTTACTCTCTTTCACTACGCCTTTTATCCTTGTTTTCCTCGTTTCCCCCTCTTTTGTTTTAGTTCGGTTTTGTTTTGTTTGGTTTTACACTTCCCGTTGCACGGGCCTGTTTTTCACATTTCCTGCTTTTATGTTTTGTCGGCTCGGTCAGGAGGCCCCAGTTGCTTCCATCATGTATGCCTAATTCATTTTACTTAATGAATGAAGCAGGTAGCTTGCTACCTATTTCTCTTTTTCTTTTTCTTTTTTTTTTTACAATACAGTAATAATGTACATCGTGTGTTAAATTTGCCATCATAAAATTATGAGCACAAAATTAAACTTCTACTAGTGAAAACCCGCGCTTCGCTGCGGATAAATAGTTTGATAAACAGTAAGCATAACTCAGCATTAAGTTGTTTGATAAACATACATCTGATGGAAACATAATTAATTAACAATACACTAAAGTAGAGTGCTTCGTTTTGGATAAATAGTTTGACAAACATACAGTAGTGCAGCATAAATACAACATTAAGCATAACTCAACATTAAGTAGTTTGATAAACATACAGTACTGTAATCAAAACACAGCATTAAGCGTAACTCAGATGGAAATATAATAAATTAACAGGATAGGTTTAAATCTTCATAGCTGGTCTTTAAACAGCAGCCAGTCCCAGTGTAAAAAAAGTTCAGTTCTTTTTTTTTTTGTGTTACAGTCGTCATCTATGCCTCCCAAAAAAAGAAAAAAAGAAAACCAAAGGGATTAGAAGAAAAAGCTAACAAATCAAGAGCATGGACGGTAGAAAACAGGAACACCAAAAACCAAGACACAAGAAAACACCAATATAGCAGTGCGAGGCAATAGGTAGTAGTAGATGGGCTCGCACAGGAAGATTTGTGTTACAGTCGTCATCTTTGCCTCCCCAAAAAAAAAAACCAAACGAATTAGAAGAAAAGGCGAACAAATCAAGAGTATGGAGAGTAGAAAACAGGGACAGCAGGAACCAAGACATAAGAAAGCCCCCAATACAGCAGTGCCAGGCAATAGGTAGTAGTAGATGGGTTCGCATAGAAAGGCCGTCCAATCTGTAGCAGATGGTTGCCTTTGCATGGAATACCCAAGCAGCATTTCCAATTTTCATGAGCAAACACCAGCTAGTGTATAGGTCGCCCAAATATAAGAAGCCACTATATAGGCACAGGCAGAGGGGTTGCAACCAATCAAATTGCTCACCTTACAACAGAGAGGTTCGTACAGCTGTTTTTTTGGAGCAAATAGTACATGCTATTTATAGGCTCAGAATCACAGGATATCTTCAGGATATTTTTTCTACGAAGCTGGAACAATGATTTTTTACAAATACAAAAGCAGACATGATGATGACAGAATAGATTTCAGGATATCTTCTCATTTATTCTAAAGATCTCAGAATATCTTTAGAATTATTTTTTAAAAGAAAGCTTCTGGCAATAGGGAATAAAGAGATGCGAAGTAAAATCTTAGGAGATCTGATGAGAGAGGAGATCTGATGAGAGAGGAGATGAGAGAGGATTACCTGTAGGGATTACCTGTAGAGGCCAGATTATAGGGATAGGGGTCACCTGTAGAAGCCAAAGTAGGTATAGCCGCCGAACCCGATAATAAGCAGGGAGCAGTGAGGAGGGTTACGCCGAGCCGCCGAACCCGATAATAAGTAGGGAGCATTGGCGAGGGTAACGCCGAGCCGCCGAGGAGAGAAGAGACGGCGCGAGAGAGCGAGAGAGAGAGCGGCGTGGAGCGAAAGCGTCGCGTAGAGAGAGAAAGAGAGAGAGAGAGCATCGGGGAGAGAGATCGGCTGTTAGAGAGAGATAGGGCTAAACAGAGATGGGTTCAGGGAGAGAGAGAGAGAGGGAACAGAAATGGGTTGAGAGAGAGAGAGAGAGAGAGAGAGAGAGAGGGAAGGGTGTTTTACAGCTGTAGACAGGTTGAGGGAGAGAGAGAGTGGAGGGGGTTTCAATTTTTTTTTTGCCTTCATTTTTTTTTTNGAGAGAGAGAGAGAGAGAGAGAGAGAGAGAGGGGGGAGGGGGGTTTCAAATTTTTTTTTTCTTTAATTTTTTTTTTCGGTTGGCAGTCGCACCTTCCCAGCCGTTGCCACGTGGATTCGGCTTCTCTGAGCTCGCCACGTGGCTCCGTTGTTCTGTCAAATAGAATAGTGTAAGATGATAGCACTTCATGGTCAGCAAATAAATAAGCGCCTCAAAGCATAAGCTCTTCACAGAGCTAGAATTTATCAGCAAATTGTTAAGCCGGGAAAAGTTAAGCAGAAAAAATTGGTCAAGTACTGCAGCTGATCATCATGCATTTGACAACCAGTCCATTATCAAAGATGACAAATACGTGGCGATTTAATCGTGATCTGAAAAACAGAACTGCATACTATTTCTACAACTCACTCGGTGTCTTGTATCTAATCATCGAAATTTTTAGTTCATTGCAAGATACTGTAGTTTTTAAATGAAAAGTGCACTAGAATTGTTTGACAATATGTGAAGATGAAATCATGCAACACGAATACCGAAGAAATCCGACGAATATGTAATTCAAAATTTTTGAATCAAACAGAGATACAAGTGGAAAGAAGTCTCATTTTAAATTGAGAGGATCCAGCTTAATTTAAAAGCCAAAATGCAGAAAACTCCTACACAAATGTCATGATTTTCAAACCCTCGAAAAATATGAGTACAGTGATATTATTATAGCCTAAGGGAGCAGTATATTATAGCTAAAACTGTGCTTGAAGGATTCGAAGAAACCAAATAAAATAGAGCCCTCAATTCCAAAATACAATAATTAAATTTAAAAAGAATAATTCAAATTAGAAGCATTACAAGTTTAAAGAGCTGTCCAAATAACTACAGAGAGGACCTACTTCAAAATGGCTTATCAATCATTTACATAATTACATTCCGTAAGTTATAAAGAACCCCAAACAAAAGTCCAAATAAATAAAGAATGGTCAGATCCAAAAGCGTAAGGTAGTGGGCCGTTAAAGTGTATTGGCCCGTATATACATTCGGCCCATATGGCACCGCGATTTTGTGCAATAGTCGACGGGCTTATTGGGCCGGGCCGTATTTTATTGGGTAGCTCAAAGCAGCGCTTCGGCGAGTCTGGTTACCTCCCTGGGCTCACCCATCCAACAAAATCATCATATTCGCCGCAAAATAGTTTTTAATTTCCGTGGATTGTTGCTCACGGAACTTTGAGGGTATGCTCACAGGGAGGTGAACGTATCGCGTTAACCAAAGCTATTTTTAAAATGATGTGTTAATTTAAATCAGTTTATCTTATAATTTTGTTGATTTCTATTGGTATAACCTTTTAAACTGATATTTCTTCTAAATTTTAAAAGCAACTTATATATATCTTTCTAAAATTTAAGTTAATCTGCTACTTAAATCTGCATTCCTCTCCATACTTGTAATAGCCTATAAAAATAATTTTCCATTTAATTTTTGTCAATTTTTATTAAATCTTCATACTGAGGCTGGTGTCCTGGAACCGGAATATACCGATCTCTAGCATAAATTCGAATGCCAACCTCTGCAACGTTCGTAGCGGAGCTGACGAGCGAGACATGCGTCACCCAACCGCAGCAATGCGCAATATTGGGGCCTGCATGCCCCTCGCGCACGAGGTCTAGAAAGTGGCATTGCTCATCGTCGCTGCTGTCGCCCTCGTCGAATTGAGGCAACAACTCAATATCCGTGGACTCATTAGGGGCCTTCGGCAGATTGTCGGGGATTGTCATAATTTCAAACGATAATCGTTTGTCTTGATTTTTGAACAGATCTACTCAAATAGTATGGTGCTTCTGAAGAAGTTCCAGCCCAAGCTAAACCAAGTCTATAGTAATCTCAGTGTAACAATTCAAGCTCAAAACAAGGATCATCTGCCTTGACTTTTGTAGGCGGCACGACAATGTTCATTCCATACTTACTTCCATTATTATTATTATTATTTTCTTTTCCAAATTAACATAATATTAATGTGTCAAGTGGAAATATAAAATTTTGTGGTCGATGACATATCACATGTCTAGAGGGGAATAACTTCCCGCATCCTACCTGAAGTAGATTCTGAAAGATCTCCTTAGATTTGTTTAATCAAATTTACCAGGAGATAATTGAAAGATTCCATCACAAAATCTAGACCAGTTACTCTGCATCTTAATATGACTAAATTAAAGTTTCTTGTCTCTGTCATATGACCATTATGTTGAGGTATCTTTCTATTAGTTAAACCTTGTATTTTTATTTTTCGTTTTCCATGGAAAATAATCCTTGTATAAGGGTCATGTTTTGCTTATGTTGCCAAAATTGCAAAATATTTAGTTTATCTATTCATGATACATATATATATTCTCTAGCTAGTGATGTCTCTTTGCAAGATATGAAGCAAAAGTCTCAACTTACTCTATCTGTTTGAGAAAAGCAAGTAATAGTTGAAGGATTAAGAGAGACAATGAATGAAGAGATCAAAACAAACTAAATTGATGGAAAAAAAATCATATATATTTTGTATTGGCATATATATATTGCCAATCATTGCAAGGAGTGGAACAGAAAAATTTTTGATCCCCAGCCAATTAGTGGGAAACATGCCAGATAGGCAAACCAATGAATTTATTACATACATATGTATGGGAACAACTTTAGATTAGAATAAATATAAATTAGATAAGTTATATAATATAATTGAGGAATAATATGGACTATTACTGGGACACTGCAAAGGAATTGAATGTGGGTCAAGTGGATGGTATGATGAGATAATAAAATTGAGATTGAGGTGGATAAAGAGTGGGATGCATGAAAAATAAGCATTACAACAATTAGGCAATCTAATAGAAAATTTGTTATTACAATTAGTGCATTTTTTGGAGTTCATAAGATGTAGAATAACGAGATAAATAACCACGGAAATAAAAAAAAAAAAAAAAAATCCATGAAAAAATTCCTCTCACAAATTTGCAACAATGAGGTTGTAAGCCTAAACTACTATTTAAGTATGGGAGATACCTTATTGTTTTGTTATGTTCATGTTTTTTAAGGGATGAATATAGCATGACTATTTGGATCACAATTATTAGACAGTGAAAAACATAACTGTAGCATGCAGTAGGGGTGCATGACAACTCATATTTGTTCGTATGCTGCGTATACCAATTATATAACACCTATCCTTTCAAATATATAAAGTAGAGATTAATTTTTTTGAATGCATAATAAGATCGGGGAAAAAAAAAAAAAACCAAAATGATCCTTGGACAAAAGAAAGAATCTAAATTGAAACTCTTGCTTGCAAATTTTTGTCATTCATTTCAGCTCCGAAGGAAAAAATAAATAAATAAATAAATAAAGGTCAAAGTCATCATAAAACTAATTCATTTGTATATTGCATTTATAATTATATTTAATAAAAAGCTGTTTTTTAAGAATACGTGAATAACGCACTTAATCTAGAAATTGTCATTAGAAAATATGAAAGTATAATTAATAGGGCATAATCGGATAAAAAAGTAATGTTGCAACGGACGCGTGTCCGTTTTCCGTTATTACCACCGCAATATAACTAACCCCCACTCTTCCCCCTCTCTCCCCATCTCCGCCCATTTCCCCCCTCCCCCTCTCTTCCTCGAGTGATCTCTTGGCAATGAGATAGCGCTTTAATCCCTAGCTAATTGTTCTCGATCCCATCGTACGTGCATGGCGATTCCGAATTCGGAGAACGGCGATTCGGCGGCGATGGTGAGAGGAGGGAGGAAGCGGAAGCGGAGAGACGCAGCGCCGGAGCCCGGCCACCGAAGCTTCTCGACGTGGAGGACGGAGAGCATCGAGAAGAGGTACTCCTCGAAGCTTCTAGAAGCCCTCCGTCGCATCCGGAACGACGCGGCGGAGCCCCGGGGGAACGGTGCTGTGCGGGACGCGGCAGATCGCGCCCTGGCGGTGGCGGCGCGCGGCCGCAGTCGGTGGAGCCGGGCGATCCTCTCGCGCCGGGCGATCAAGCTCAGGGCCGTGCGACGGCGGAGGCAGCGGGGGATGGGGGAGCTGCCGCGGTCGCTGCCGCATCCAATAGAGAGGAGGAGGAGGAGGAGGAGATCGGAGTTGGTGCAGAAGAAGGCGGAGGAGCTCGGCCGGCTCGTCCCCGGCTGCCGGAAGGTCTCCCTGCCGGCGCTCCTCGAGGAGACCTCGGACTACATCGCCGCACTCGAGATGCAAATACGAGCGATGAGCGTGATCGCCGACGCCGTCTCCACTGCGGGAGGCAGCAGCGTAGGGCTGCCAGACCGATCCGGCTCCCCAAGCACCGGTTGAATCGGCAGTCGGCGAATGCGACCACTGTTTCCCATCAAATCGATTTTTGCGGCAGTTTGAAGAAGATCATATGGCAGGCTCCTGTCAATGTATATATAGAATGATTTATCAGATTTTCGTTACGCAAAGCAACCACAGATATCAAAACTATTTTGATTTGATGTGGTCGAGCGGAAGTATTACATTACATGTCAGTGTTGTGATTTTTTGCATAATTATTTTTTTATATTTTATTTTTGCTTGTTTTGGATAAATGGTGTTGTGATGTTAATCTTGGTGATTAATTAAACTACCGAATTGCTGAAGCTTTTCATTCGGCAACGAACGGAAATGCACAAAGCACTGTAATTTGTATTTCACGCGCAAGTGTTTAGCCTCACGGCTATGTGATACGAGTTATCAAAGTGCACATCACATAATAACGAACTATTTACCTATCTAGCCTCTTTACAAAAAAATATTCCCTATCTAGTCTTCTTTTGAAAAATATTCCCCATCTAGCCTCATTTTCAAAGATTAAAAAAAAAAGAGAAATTAATACCTTTAATATATATTAAGGGGTTAAGTGGGAAAGATTATCTTTTTCTCTCTCCTTCCCCGAGATCCCTTCTCACTCTCTAATTTTTGCGTATAATTTATTTCATATCAATTTATTTCAAAATAAAAAATTTTCATATGGCGCAACAATCAATTCTAATCTTTTTATATTTTGATGGAAATATTATACATGGTTCGGAAAGAGTTGATTATAATGGTCCTGATCCAAAAACTATTTGGATTTCTCGTATTTTAGATTTTAGTACATTAAAATATGAAATTTATAGGCCGAATGAAATCAAAATTATTCTGATATAAAAATTAATGGAAGAGAAGAGAGAAAAAGATAATCTCCCCTACTTAACCCCTTAATATATATTAAAAGAATTAATTTTTCTTTTTTTCTCTAATTTTTGAAAATGAGGCTAGATGAAGAATATTTTTCAAAAGAAGACTAGATAGGAAATAATTTTTTTGTAAAGAGACTAGATAGATAAATAGTTACATAATAACTGTACGACTATACGAAAATTTCGGTAAAGCTTACGTGGACCATCCAGGTTCCACGTGGAGACCACGTGTGTGGGACCCACGTGTCAGTCACACGTTCCTGAAATTGGCAATAGTAGGTGGGAGATATTATTGCACGCCTCACCTGGGCCCACTCTCGTATAACTACAATAACGACCCTACACTTTTTCATATATTGTCCCGCGGATCACCGAGCTTTTAATTCCCAACCGTAAAACGCTGTTACTACAACAGTTTACTTCATAACCAGGACCGGTGAATAAGTTAACTCCCGCAAGTTGTTTGTATATATATATATATTTTTTTTTAAAAAAGTACTTTCGAAGGTGGAGCACCATCCCGTTTCGAGGAGCAGCTGATTCTAATATTGTCGACCTTAATTATGAGTTGGACCAATGTCAGTGTCACAATGTAGCTAATTAACGATTAAAATTATAATTTAATTAAATAGCTGTTACAACAATTTCTACAATTACTAGCTGTTTCGTTCCCATGCATTGAATGCTTAATCAGAGGAGAAAAGAATTAAAGTGCTCAAAAGTTCGACTTTCCCATAAAAGGAAGAAGAAGAAAACGTGTAGCAGGGAGTAACATGGGGAAAGAGATGAACAGCTAATTAGCATTAAAGGATCAGGAGAGTTGGGAGCGTGACATTTCAATAGCAGTAGGGCCTCTTAGCGACAAATCAAACAATGAATATAAATACAAGAGATCCAAATGAAATAAAGCTAGGGACGGCGAAACGTGAAAGGCTTTTGCTAATTTCACTTTACTGCATGATCAAGGAAGCTGCAGCAACGACAGTGATGATGACGGCGACCTTTGGTGGTAGTGAAGAAGACTAATCACAAATTCATCGTACAAACGCACGTGCCTGCTGGGTTCTCCATTATTACTACTTGCAATATTACCTAATGTAATCCGATTTTATAGCATTGATCGTGATCGAGTTAGTTGGTGAACTGTGGCGGCTAAGTGCAGAGCACGTTAATCAATTATGATGCCATATACAAAGGTTCCATCAGAGCTGTACATCTCGCTCTGTAAAGTGAAACTATTTATTGACTTTCGCGGAAAATTAGGAAGTGGCCTGTGATCATTGTAAAAATTAATATGTTTTGACAGTGGATAACTCCCATTAAGCCACTCCCAATGAGGTTTTGTAAGCGTGCTATAGATAAGAAATAATGTGAAGCACACATAGACCAAACAAGAAGTAGTTTCATGTACATGTCGTCGAGAATAGTTATTGTCCTCTCATTAAAACAATTAGTGCCCAATTGTCAAAGATGCTTCAATAAGCATTCAATCATTCAATCATGGATATAATACGAACTAGGTTGCTCTCATACATGGGGCTTGGAACTTGCATGTGATCATATTGACCTGATCTCCTCATTTTTTCTTCTTAAATCATTAGAACACGAAAGGGACGTGCCTCCGATCGACCGACGCCATGTTTGCGACACAAGAGCAATGAAAACATAAAGTAATGATAAACTAATTTCATCATGAAATTATTTGGTAGTGTAGGGAACAAGCGAATCCTTATCCTAACATTAGGATCTAAACTTCCTATGCCCGGATTATTAGCACATACATTGAACCCTCGATCAGAAGCATCAATTAATTGCTTAAATAAAAGCACCTTAGTTAATTAGCCACCTACAGGGAAACACAAGCATATGCATGACCAACCACCATGATTCCCTACTACTACTATTTGAGCCACCTAGTAATAAGGGATATATGACATTTTTGATTGAGCTAGAATTCATATATAGTGTGGGGAACTCACAGAGCCTCAAAAGTAGCATATGCATGATAGGTTTGATAAGAGATTTTCATTTTATTTTTTTTTTATTTTGAAGATCCTAATGTTCCAAATAGTTGTTATACCTTAAATTTTAAGCTTAGTAATATTTTTTCTCACAGGATTAAATCAGAGGGGTTGTAGCCCAAGCGGGCTGTATTATAAACTAGGCCAAAGGCCCATACTTTTGACAATGTTGTGTATTCTACTTTATTGCACAAAGCTGTGATTGGGCTTAGGCCCATAAATCCAAAGTTTTCTGAGTTCTTAATAAAAATAAAATTAAAATCCAATTGTACAATGGGCATAATATATTGCTACATCTCTCGGGCCACAGTTATTTTCACGCACTTTTTTTTTTTTTCCTCCCAATCAGGTTTAGAGTTTTTCTCTCTCTCAAAAAAAAAAAAAGAAAAAAAAAAAAGGTTTAGAGGTGTGACAAAACCTTGAATTTCGTGAGTTTAGCTCTACCCATTAATAAAAAAAAGAAAAAGAAAAAGAAAAAAGTCCTGCTATATGCAAAAGCTAAACATCTAAGAAAAGCAGTGTATAATTTTATTTTATTTTTTCAATTGCACCAAACAGTTGTTAAACAAGTTATAATGGAAATTTTTATTATAGCAGCTCAAATGACTTCTTAGGAGCTCCATCCTTCAAAATAAAAGAAAGAAAAAAAGCCCTTTGAAAATTACAAACTATACTTTTCTAATTAAAATTTAAAAGTAAAGTTTAACTTCACACAAGGCCAATCGTTATCATATTTCTTATTATTATAAAACATTATTTCTATTTTAGCAAGTATAATATTTATTTACATCGTAAGTTCGTGGTATTAACATGAGCTTTTACGTATATTGTTTCAAAATTGAATACCCCTTACTTAGTGTTTTAATTTTCTATTTTATACGCCCTTAATTAGTCTTTTTATTTTCTATTTTACTGAAATTCGAACACCATTTTTTTAGTATATTTTTTATAAAACTTTTTTTTAAAAAAATCACCCCTTGGCTGATCATGGTTTGACTTTCTGCTTCTGTCATTCTTATCCTGTTATTGAAAAAATAATGTCACGCTTACTAATTATTAATACAATTTATTAGTATACTACGACAACTTAATTTATACTGTATAATACAATAGAAAGAGACTGATTATACGAGGAAACTACCATTGCAAATAAAATATGAAACCATGCTTCTAAAGAACTTAATTAATAAATCTGTCACATGGGGGACTAATAATTAATATTAATTTGATTGTGTCCATTAAGCTAGGTATCTAGTACGGAGTTTATTTGGTAACACTCTTAGCTACCATATAAACTATTCACAGATCAACCACATTATAACATATTAAATCTAACAAAATGAATTTAAAAAGTATGTGGTAATGAAAGTGGAAGTGATGGTATAATTATTTCATTAGCGTAGTTAATTTTACTTCCAAAGTTAATTTGAAACCATGTTTTATTAAAAAAAACACTGGAATAATCGATAGAAACTTTATGATGGTTTTTTTATATTAATATGTTGTTTTTTTTATTAATAAAAATATGTCAACATCTATCTAGAAGGAGAATCATTGAGTCATATTCCACGCTAATACAATTTATAAAAACGAGATATGTAGAATATTAATGGATGTATTAAAAAAATGTATAAAGTGCTGTTGAATGAAGTCACCCTAATTAATTAAATATGTATACATCATCTGATTGATTCCAATCAACTAGTCAATGCCCTAATTAATTAACCAATTCGCCATCGCTTCAACTCTAAAATGCGGGGACCACTATTTGCATATTTTATGAGGGGTTGGTTTTAGTGATTAGGAGCGACTCATCTCCAATAATACTCTCCCTCGAAAGACAAAGCAAAAAATAAAAAATAAAAATAAGTGTCAGACTTTTTTCTTTTTCTTTTTTTTTTTGGTTAGAGAAAGATAACGTGTTATTTGCTTCATTCATTAAAATTATGAACTAAGCTACAGAAATAAAACAACTCATGCATCGAAAAGATTCCTTTTTAAAAAGAAAAAAAGAAAAAAACTTGCTACAGCTTCTGAGATGTGAAATATTGCTCCTACCGACTCATCAGCTATTTAATCTTGTAAATTGCAAGTGTGGGGTCGGCTGAATCTTACAAAAGATAGCCGCATTCCTGACGGTCCAAATGATCCACCAACAGTCAACAAGTCCGGTCATGTTGATACGCATAGGCTTGGGGCTCTTTTTGGCTATCTACCTATTCTATACTAAATTCACCTCATCGCCTAAATCACTAGGCCAGAGGCTTTCCACGGTCATCACCACTAAAAGTCTAGAAAAATTACACCGTGTGAATAAATGATCGTGTGAGACTCATTAATAAGTATTAGTTTGGATAGATGAGCTTTTGAATTAAATAAATGAGTACAATGGAATTTACAAATAGCACAGCGCTTTCGTATAGTATAGAACAATTGATTTCTGAACAACTTAAACAATTTAAATATAAGCATATATTAATTCAGCTTTTTGTTTCATATCGATTATGTTGTTATATATATATTACCAATTATCAATAAAGAGAGAAAAAAAATGATAATATAAATGGTTTATTTTTATAGAACAAAATGTAGTTTTTGTTCTATAATTTAGTTTGATGTTATGGAGAACTAATGAAAAAATTGCAATTAATTAAACATATTAGCGCTTTTGCGAATAGATTTTATCAAAGCATACATGGTTGGATGCTACCTGAGCTTTGAACCTTTGATAGTGACACTAGGAACTACAGTCTACGGTCAACGATCAACGTTTTCATTCACTTATTTTGATAATTTTGGGTGACAATAACATTGGCAAAATGAAAAATATCTCCTCACAAGCGAAATTTGGTGTTTTCCTTTTTGCTTTACTTGCCCACCAAGCAACAGCTTCAATAAATAATACCAATCGCTTAATTGTTTATAACTCTCATTTTCTTTTCTTTTTTTTTCTTTTTGAGAAAACTGTTTCTAACTATTTTAATCTCTAAATAATGTTATAATTTGATTGAAAAATAGATTTAAAAAAATGCATGCTAAATTTCACTATCTCGTTATTTTTATATCGTATAGTTTTCTGTTATTTAAAAATACCTTTGTTGTTAGTACATGTTAAATTATTTCGGATTAAACTCAAATTAAATTTCTACCATACTTAAAAAAATCAAAATATTTCTTTTACCCTTATGTTAAGGTTAAATAAGAAAGTTGGAGATGATAAAAGAATATATTTGAAAAGATAAAATCTCAAAATATTTCTTTTGTATCTATCTTAAGGGCGAATAAAGAAATATGTTACGGTGGGAGGGTATATTTAAAAAGACAAAATAATAATTTTATAATGATAACGGTCGTTGCTAACAGTGCTCTAATAAAATTTAATTTTATAGATTATTGGAAATAATTTGAAATGTTAAAATAGTAAGAAAGAATTCGAAATTCGAAATTTTTAAAAAATATGTAAGTAATTGCTTCTATTTTAAAAGCTGCCATTTTCTTTTTAAAAAATAGCAATAATAATGTGGACAAAAATTTACAAGTGGAGCGAAATTTTAGGAGCGTGCGAAGCAAGCAAGTGATTTACTGGAGAGAAAGCGACGCGGCAATCGAGATGGATAAAAAGATAATAAAAACAGAAAACGGACGCGACGGAGAGCCGTCAGATCAAAACACGCGGACGGCCCAGATGGAGTATTCGGTACACGTGTGAACCCCCGCACGGGATTCATTGGGTTCGGGAAATCGAATCGAGGGACAGGTGCGACCGTGGCCGTGAATTGTGGCGAGGTCGCTTCACGAAACATAATTTACTAGTTTTCTCCTCTTGCATATATATATAATATATAATATAATAATGATTTTCTTATAATAAATTTACATCTAATATTTATTGTGGTTTTTATATTTTTCACGATTAAAATATATTAGCATTTTTCAGCATAAAATATCGGAATTCATATTTGAATTTGTTGTTATTATGGTTCAAATGTTTTGATATGTTATAGTAATGTCTCACAGTTTAATATAATTGATTTGATTAATATATATTGCCGAGGTGACGATAGCATGATATCTCAACCACTATCTTATCTTATCTACTGCAACAATGCCATATCAGTATACTATTGTCATTCGGTCAACTAAATTATAATATATAATTGGATTAATACAATTTAGATGGCTAAGATTTTGTACGCATGCCGTACCCAAAATATTAATAATTTTTTTTTTATTTTGAACAAAATTTTGTTAAAACAATATTTATCTTATCCAATTTTAAATACAACATCTGACGTAGATTTTGCTTTCTGATACCATCAATATGCAGATGGTAAATTAATAATATGCAAAGTGCAAAAATATTATATGTACTAAAATATGTATATTTTGAAATCTCTTCATGCAGACTCAAAATTTCGCTGTGAATGACTGTTTGGATAGTACACGTCGACATACAATATATCAACAGTATTTGTGTTGAGAATCATTACAAAATAATTTTAATATAAGAATATTTTTTAAACGATATTTGAGAGAAGCATTCCTACAATATATAAATAAATAATACAAATAAAATAAAAAATATTGTTCCAACGCAAGCTTTTTAGTGAATTCATTAGCATAACCATATAAAAAATAAATAACATAAATAAAATAAAATTCACGGAAAAATTTATTATTCATAACATATTATTTAATTTGATATTGTCTCTCTCAGATGCACCTGCACTGGGTGCATGCAATCCGGCCAAGTGTCTCTCTCTTCGTACCGCACGGAAAACCACCACAGCGATCGACCGTACCAGAGCACACACATAACCAATGCACAATAAAACCTAATGTATATAAAATGCACCATTATCGCGTACTCCAAACGTAATAATAGTTACAGTTTATATTTTAATTTTAAACTTAAGATTTATTTTATTTACTAATTCATAAAATTTAAAATTTTATTTTAATTTAATTATAAGTAGACTATAAATTTAAACAAATCCGAACAGTTTGAGGGAATCCGGAATCTCCATTTGTATCACACCATAACAACAATGCAAAATATAAAAAAGGATAAGGAAAAAATGTTTTGCTTATAATAATGCAAAAGTGGTTTGCATATGAATTAGTTAAGACAACAATGGGGTCTATATCACGTTACCTAACCGATTTGAAAGATCGGAGGGACCAGCTCGTGAAAAGACCACATTGAATATATTTTCAATCAATCCAACGGTCCAGATCTAATCACAATCAAATCAATCATAACAAGATACACTGTACGCACATCACGACCAACAACGCCTTCCTCCAGTGGCCATTGAAGGTTTGACTGTGCCATCTGGTCAAAACAGTGACCGTTGATGGACATTGAATACATACATCACGACACTGAATACTATATACGACCATTTTTTATCTTTGTGTTTCTCGCCATTTAATTAAGCACTCGTGCAACTTACTTTATTTCTATTAATTCCCTCATCTTTAGTGATTTTAATTTCATCTTAACATTTATACGGTCTTATTACATAAATTGCACTAATAGTTTACACACATTTAGTCGAATTTTTAAATTCTAACTTTCGACAGCGTATTGTTTAAAAATTAGTTATTCTAATTGTTACTTTTAGGAGAAATTAATATATTTGTTTGATTTATCTATAATTATTGTAGAATAGAAGATAAGATAATACATTGACGATAGATGTATAAATAAAAATAAATGTACCAGTCAATGCAAGTAATTTATCTAAAATATTTTAAAAATGTTATGCTAAAGTTAAAAGCTTGAATATAAAAATAAAAATAAAAAAACTGAACCCGAGTAACTGGACTATTTGGGTTAATTCTATTATACACAGAATTCTAAACCTTATAAGTTAATGACTATCATCTTATGTAATAAAACTGTATATCTACAGCATAGACGAGTAAAACTGAACGAGTACAGCGTAGATGAGTTCTCAATGAGTCGTCGCTACATTATTTGTTTCCTTTTCTGTGAAGTACGTGACGAACATGATTCGAAAATTTTAATTATGCATAGTGATTTTCTGTTTTTTTTTTTTTTTTATTAGGCGGATATTGGCGTGTGTGGAGTACTGCGAGAAAGAGAGAGAGAGAGAGAGAGAGAGAGAGAGAGAGGGGGGTGGGGGAGGATGACGCGGGGATCGTGTAACCACGCGATCCGCGTTGTCAGAGTCGGGACCACACGTGCGACTTCAACATCGATCGTACAAATGGGAAATTTGAAAAGCTCGTGCGACCCCGTTCACACAACCGCTCTCCTACTAGCTCGCATCACAAACGGTGCAGCAAAGCCACGATACAGTAGATCATTTTGGGCTCTAAAAACAAATTAAATGGAACTTTTTACATCAAGTACGCAATTTATTAAGATAGTAAGGCTACAAATCCCTAATATTCATTCATTTATTAACATATTTAGTTTGAAATTATTAATTGTATAAATATAATATAAAAATATTATACATTAAAGCTTTTTTTAAAAAATAAATAGCAACATAGCAACATATTATAAAAATCTGTCGCAGTTTTTTATATTGCAGCAAAAAATCTTATGCATTGGGTTAATCTAATTTGATCATGTATCAACATAGTAAATTTCAGTTGAAGTTAGATCTAATAGCAGTAACCGTTGAACGAATACCGTTCGTCCAACATCAACTGTTGGATCAACATCCTTTCGTGGAGCTCAACACGTGTGAGGTCCGTGAGGAAACATCATCGGCGACGGGAGGGCCTGTGGGTGAGGGGGGATTTTTTGGGGCATAATATTGTGGCCGGGGCACGTGCGAATGGTCGCCGTTCACACGTAACCCGTGGCAGGTGAAAGCACCGGCATCAGCGGGTTTCGGACAGGTCTGAAAGCGCCGACCAGCAGGTTCTCGAGACCGGCGCCAGCATTTAATGCGCCTCTTCCGTACCAAATACCACCTGCGATCGCCGGTCATCCCGGTGCTATTTATAGTTTTCATTTTTTCTGGGAGTAAATTGCATGGATAGTCCCTAAACTATTCTCAAATTGCAAGACCAGCCGATCGAACTATCACACTTTGCCTGGTCCTAACGGTTAAAATGACTTTATTCTTTGTTGGCTTTATTATAAATCAACAAAAGTTTTTTTTTTCATTTTGTTTAAGAAAATATATATTGATGAGAAGAATTAAGGAGCAGTGGACAGTAGATCTTCAACTTAAATTCTAAATTATTCTGAATTTTAAGATCTAACGTGTAATTAAATTAGTATAGGGGCCAAGTGTTATTTTAGGACAGTATTGGGGCTATCCGCAAATTTCACGAACCTTTTGTTCTATTCCTTTCCCCCCGCTCCTTCCACCACTGGTTAAAATCTCTCTCTCTCTCTCTCTCTCTCTCTCTCTCTCTCGCTTTTTCTATGCTACCGCCTCTTGCACCGATACCAAAACCCTAACGTTAACATATTAGAAAGGCGATGCGATCTCCGCGATGATGACGATGGGGAACAGAGAAGAAGAAATGGAAGTAGCGGCGTCGATCTTACCTTTCTCCGATCATCTCCCCTCCACCCTCTCCGGGATCTTCGACTCCGCCGCGGACGGAGGCGGCGCCGCGGCCGCCATGGTCGGCGATCGAAGCTCAGTCGGCTTCCTCGAGCTCCTCGGCTTACAGGACCTCCCCAGGCTCCTCTTCGATCTACCTCCGCCGCCGCCGCCGCCGCGGTGCTCCGCGGCTGCGTCGGAGACCTCGGACGCCGTAAACCTCCCCGCGACGCCGATCTCGTCGTCGATCTCCTCCTCGTCCGATGAGGCCATTAACGACGCCGATGGAGCTAAGAACGCTGCGATCGCGCCCGCGAAGGAGGAGAGCGAGGAGGAGGCGAAGTCCGAGAAAGCGTAAGCTCCTCGAAGTTTCTAGCTAGTAATCCGATCACCTTCATGAATTTTATGTGCAAATTATTACTGTTATTAGCTAGTTTTGGGGGTTTTAATTAATGGGTTGTTTGTGTTTTAATTTCGTTGTTTAGGGGTGCGGCGGTGGGGATGGGGGAGAAGATCAGGAAGGGGCAGAAGCGTCAGAGGGAGCCGCGATTCGCGTTCAAGACGCAGAGCGAGGTGGATCAGCTCGAGGACGGCTACAGGTGGCGCAAGTACGGACAGAAGGCCGTCAAAAATAGCCCCTTCCCCAGGTCCCTATTTACCGCCCATGCCACTCCACTGCTACTACCACGACCGCTGCTGCTCTTTAATTTAATTTAATTTAATTTAATAATAATAATAAATTGCTTCCTATATAATTCTTCTTCTTCTGACGCCCGAGGGCACGATCGTCATTTGGGCCGCGCAGGAGCTACTACCGGTGCACCAGCGCGGCGTGCGGCGTGAAGAAGCGCGTCGAGCGCTCCTCGGACGATCCGACGGTCGTGGTGACCACCTACGAGGGGCGCCACACCCACCCCAGCCCCGTCCTGCCACGCGGCGCCCATCCGGCCCTCCACCCCACGCCGCTGCGCGGCGCCGCGGCCGAGCTCGGCTTCGCGCCCCCGCCCGCGCTCCCGCTCCCGCTCCGCCCCGCCTACCTCAACGGCTACCTCCGCCCTCCGCCGCTCGATTTCCGCCACGTGTCCTCCGCGCCCACCGGCGCCTGTGATGGGCTGTTGGAGGACGTCGTTGCGTCGGACGTGATCCGGAGGATCAAGGAGGAGTAAAGCACGCACACGCACGCATACTCACTTATACCGCTGCTTCTACCGGTAACTAATTAATTAACGTCTAGCTCTTCATATATATTATTATTGCTATTATTATATGCATATGCATGTGTATGTGTTATTTCCTTTCCTTTCCTTTCCTTTATATATATTTTATTTAGTTCCTTTTTTTTTTGGGTGGGATTTTTACTGACTTAGTTCGTGGGGAGCCCTCCATTTGGTGTACACAGATGATCACCAGCTAATGATTAGGATGTACTTCTAGTGCTGTAAACACTGTTCCTCTGTATTATAGAGATCAGTTAATTATATTAGTGGGTTTTCTCTTTTTTTTTTTCCCTCCTTAAATAGTTGTCTTAATTTTACTCATTAATTTAAAGCTTGGTTTTTGGTGTATGCGAGAACGCAGTTATTAGAAGAGTTTTGGAATTAGGGTTAGGGTTTTCATGGTGGGGGGAGGAGGAGGAGGAGGAGGAGGAAGTAGATGGAGGTGGTGGACAAGTTTGCAGCTTTTCACGTGGGGGATTGATAGGGAAGGGTTTTGATCGAACCATTCATAGAAAGTTGGAAGCAACCCTAGGAATGATCTTGGGAGAAAAAGGTGTTTGGATGGAGTGGCAGGTTTACACCTAGAATGAACCTAAAGCGTGGGAAATGTGCACAGAGAGAGAGAGAGAGAGAGAGAGAGAGAGAGAGAGAGAAAGAGTTATTGTATGGGTGGGCGTGAATGGAACTATTGAAGATTTGCCCTTTTTGTCTTGGTGGGGGATTTTTATTCCTTCGCTTCTTTAGGGCTGAGTTTTCAGGTTCATTGAATGGTGGTAGCTAGAGAGATGGTCCGTGGAGTGGGTTTTTTTTAAAAAAAAAAAAAAAATGTTCTTCTACTAAAGTGTTACACTTCTGGGATACCTCGGTTCTTTCACAGGAAGAGTTAAAGATGTAGGAAATTAGAAATACACGAGGAATTAAAAGTTTGTCCTTCTCTTTGTTTTATTTATTTTGGAACATAAACTCAATGCTCGCCTGGGTTTTAGGTTTTAATATTTTGATATTTTATTATGCGAGTTTAGTGAGAGAAGGTAAGGGAAGAGAGGTGTCCTTATCGCAGTAGGCGATTTGGTTTTGCTAGGAATGTCGGTGGCAGTTAGTAAATGAAGCTACTATGTATAGCTAGGCAAAAATGTTACAGCAGAGATGTTTGTTCCTCAATTGTAAACCACTTGTATGTTGTTTTTCCATGTAGCTATTGTACAAAGGGAGATGATTTTAACTAGCTAGCCTTGTGTACTAAATTACGTGTGTTAAACCCCGTCAATTTTAGTTGGTGAATAGTGATTTGATTTGATGAATGCATATGTCAAAATCAGAAGAAGATAATAACATCATGTTACTCTTAACCTCTAAAACTCTTAACTACGGCTATAGATACTTTGTACTAATGTACAATTACAACTTGTAGCACAAGAAAGATTTTTATAATTAGATTTTCGAGCAAATTAATATCGGCCTGCATTCTCCTGTTCTGGTTTAATGATAAGGCGAGGATTCATTAATGTAGTTGATTCAGAAGACATTTGGTTAGGTAGGTTTTATAGAGCATCTTAGCTTAATTTTATATATATATTTATATATATTAGGAATCTTAATCCATAGTTGACTTCGTACAAGTTTAGTTTTCAACAGCAGAGATTATGTTAATTAGTTCGTATTCTTTGTGGTGACGTTCAAAGAGTTAATTTCTCAGATGAATGTTCTTACTATTATTGCACGTACCTAATTCCTGCAATGGATGCAAGCATTATGCATTATATATATGCGCTGTGACTTCAATTTTTTCTTTCATCTTTACTCATGCATAGTGCAACGTCTCTATACAAAAGTATAATTTGTTTTTAACAATATTATCCTAGCTAGCCTTTTACCATTGATAATATCGTACTGAACCGACCGTCCCTAGAGCAAGTGGCTAAGGACTTGGTGGTCGGTATCCGAGACCTAAGTTCTAATCCTAGCTGATTCATATTTACAGCTAAGTTTATTTTTAAATGAAATAAACGAAACGGTAGCGTGATACCTATCTCCCAAAAAAAAAAAAAATATCGTGCTGAATTTAACGAGATTTCCATAATATTGATGCATCTTAGTAAGTTACTGAATCTACAAGCCATGTCTCCTTGACCTCCACCTTTTCTTCTTATTTTTTAGGCACTAAATTCATCACCTTAAATTTTCCTGTAATTTTTTTTTTTCCATTCTACGTTGATCATCCTATATCAGTTTCTCTCTGCTGGATGGATGAACCTTAATTTTGAACCTTATTTTTTTATCATTGACTTTTATTTTCGAGATTGGACATGATGTTTTTTTTTTTTTGCAATGAGAGGAGTGTACATTTTTTTGTGTGCCTACAGTATAGCTGGAGACTAACTTGTATTATTCTCCAAGTGGTCTAGGACATGAAATATGCTTAGGATATGATATATGATACGCCATCTATTATCTATGCCTTGTCTCACGCTTTAGGTCAATTCATTTGTCTCTACTAGGACCTGATGCTATAGTCTACAGAAAAGTAGTTGTACATGTTAGAATTTTGAGTAGGATTATGGGTTTGTGGTACTCTCTCTCTCTCTCTCTCTCTCTCTCTCTCTCTCTCTCTCTCTCTCTCTATATATATATATATGATGTTGAAATAGATAAATAAATTGATATCCCATATCACGGAGTCACGGGTCAAATGGAAGGTGTTAAAAAAGGTAAATTATTGTGCAAAGCACTAAGCGTTAGAAACATAGGTCTCACACTGGGGACAAACGGTGCCTTCTACGGGGAAGAGATGAGCACGTGTTAGATGATTTGCTATATATCACGCGTCTTGCGTACATGGCGTTTAGTGAGCTACCCGAACAAATAAGCAACTTAAGGTGCAATGCTTATCCTTTAGTATTCATGTCACTAGCCAATTAATGCAACAGAAAATTTATCAAAATCTCTTTATTTATTTCAAAACCTCTCCGTGTTGTATACTTAGTTAAAACACTTGCACACTTAATAACATATCTAAATTTCGACTTGGCACACTAATAAAAGAATAAAAGAAATATAATTAGATTGCTCACTCAATGCGCACAGTTGTACACTTATTCAAAAGCTATGCGTGCAATAAAAGACGCGTTATCGTGTACTGGATACAAATAAAGTTGTTCTTTTGAAGCATATCGGAACGTTATTATCTTCATTCGTATGAACATATCTAAAGGTGGATTTCTTCATAATTTCGAACCAACTACTTGCTAAAAAGGTGACTTTATTATTCCTCATTGAGGATGAAACGGCACCCTTAACTTTAATTGCACTAACTCAGATATGGACAGATTCCATTTGCAAGGAAACAACTTAAAATTGAATTATTTAAACATACAAGCCCAGCACCGTAAACCTTTGTTCACTACTAAGCGTGCAATACAATTAATATATGATAATGACATGATAATTTCCAAAAGAGAAACATTGAAACAAAGTTAAGAATTTTAGCAAAATGCTGCATGTGGCATATATGATATCCAATTTCTATAATTCACATCAATGTAATTTGCATCAATCTAGATATGAGTAGCACAGCCATGAGTAGCACAGCCACGAGAATTTCTTAACCAATCAAAAGCAATGAAATAAAGAACAAGTCAACATGATGAATACATCCAACACAAAAAGAACTAATTTAAACAACAATAGAAATATATCCTTAAAAACAAAAAAAGAAAAAAAAAATCCCCCTTAAGAGGTTAAAGAGACTGTATCTCACATCTACTGTGTACCACAGGTAAAATGAGAAGAAAATTCTCTAGGTAAATTCAAGCAAAACTAAAGCTCCAAGAAGTAGCAATAGGAAGCAGCAGCAAAATCATGAAAGCCATCTCTCGTAATTTAAGCATGAAACAAAATTTTCCGACCATAAAACAACAGATGAACTCAGTGCAGTTACAAAAATTAATTGTTAAGAAACTACATAGTCTGGATGATCCGGCAGCATGTAATAGGCAGCAGGAAACAATTCTTCACATGTTAAAACACACTGATAAGGAAAACCCTGAAGAATATTATGGACAAAGTTCACATCCATAACCAGAAAGTTGTGAGTTATTCTACAATGTATGGGCAAGATGGTCAAAAAATATTTGCACACTGAAGTAGATCATTTCCGCACTCTAAAAAATCCAAGGCACAGGTACTATATAACGGGAGTAAGTTGTTAGTAAGAAGAATCAGAGAGTAATCAACAATCATGATTCCGTTAGCTGAATATGATATATTGTCCTAACCTAAAAGAATAAAATTTTAGATGGTTATTCATGTACAAAAGAACAATATACAAGGAAAATAACATTCTAACAAAATGGAAAATTTAGGGGTAAAATGGATGGGATCTATGCTGGAAATGGTCATTGAAGAAAGAAAGATGTTAAGCTACTCCCAAAATTGTTCATTAGTTGCATACAGTTAACATCATAGTGCATAGCAAGCTTAGAGCACTTTCATCAAATTTAGAAAACCACCAATCTTTCTAATTCCAGTCTAACAAACTTAAGCTCGAAGCAACTAACTACTGCTGTATCTTTACAAACCCATAGTGACGAGGTGAAATGCATAAAAGGAAGTAGAATTGAAAGTTCCTAACAAGACATGAAACGAATGCATGTTTTGGAAAGAAAATCTTGACTTGAAAACTATAAAGGGAAATTGTTTCAAAGCCTGAAAATAGCAAATATAATTAAACAAGTCATACGAGTCGGAGAGTGAGAACACCAATTTAGAGTGCAAGGTACAATTAAAAGAAATTGCACAAATATGACTCTGATTCTCTAGCATATATGAAGATGTTCAATTAAAAGTAAATTAATTGTGTTAATGCCTAGCGCGTATGTCCATTAGCATCGTATTTATGTTTATGGCTTAAATAACTAGCAACTAGTGCACAAAATGCATTACAAAAATTTTGAGGATCCATTGCCCCTTTAAGAGCATGCTTCATAGTTCATGCAAATGAGAAGTAAGAACAGAACCCCATGTATTCCAAGCCCAAAACACCAACAAGTTACACTGAAAATCTACTAAGAGGAGTGAAAGGAAACAACAAATCAATAGCCTCCTAAGTGCCTCTTTCCTAATTCATATGAACAAGTGGACCAAACTCAAAATGTGCCAGGAACTAGGAAATACTAATAAAATCCATTGCCACTTATACTATCTGTAACACAGAAAGCATCACTTGGGGGACGTTTGGTTTGCACTATCCTGCCCGGATTAACAACATCCTAGAGTAATCTTTTCAGATTAATACATTTCATTCATTCAGCATGCAAGCCGATCAGTAACATAGGATTTTAATACCACAGGATCATCAGAAGGCAGTGATCGTAAAACAGAACACTACATTGTAGTTAGCAGGGCATGCTTCTATGCAATCTAATGCAGGAAACATCATAAGATGTCAAAAGAAAAGGCGGTGGTGAAAAAACAGAACACTGCATTGTAGTCTGCACTTAGCAGGGGCATGCTTCTGCATCACCAAATCTAGAAAACATGTACTTTAAAATTTCCACACAATCAAAACATGTACTTCTACGCGATTAAGAAGGGCTTTTACAGCAAAGATCCAAAGTACGGCCCTAAATCCATACCATATCTACAGCCATTATTAGAGAGCACCAGGATGAACACCAGACGTTATCGCTCCCCCCGATCTCAAAACTCCCCGGCGAAGAGCCTCCTCCCGATCTCGAATGAGAGGAAGGCGTCGACGCACGCGTACCCGATCTGATCCAGGGTCAGGTCCCTCCGATCCCAGCGGCTCATCCTCACCCGGCTGGGCTTCCTCACCTCGACCTCCATGATCTCCGCGGCGAGCCCCGCGAGCCCCATCTGCTTCAGCTGGCGGCGCCCCGTCCTCTCGGCGGCGAGGTCGCGGAGGTCGACGGCGTCGGCGACGGGGAGCCCGCACTCGTCGGCGAGGCGCTCGGCGTCTCCGGCGACGCCGACGCCGACGAAGGCGAAGCGGGTGTCGGCGAGGAAGTTGGCGAGGGCGAGGGGGACGTAGTCGGCGTGGAGGAGGGAGAAGACGAGGCAGCGGCGCCCGACGCAGAGCTGGACGAGGGCGACGGGGTTGGGTGCCGCGCCGGCGGAGAAGTTGGGGCGCCACTCCGCGTCGAGCCCCACCACGAGGCGGTCGAGGCGGTGGCGGTGCACGCGGAGCACCTCCGCGACCCACGCCTCCGCGTCCGCGCCCGACGAGGTCACCGTCGTCAGGATCTCGTCGGAGCCGTTGAAGATGACCGTGAACAGCGTGTCGCTGTGCGTCTCCACACTGATCGACATTGTTGATTATTTAACGCCTTTAGCGCGCGGGCGCGCGCGAGAGAGAGAGAGAAAGAGAGAGAGAGAGAGAGAGAGAGAGTACAGAGAAGATGGAAAAGGTGTATGTAGAAAGAGAGGGGAGAGACAAAGAGGGAAATTGGAAACAGAGAAAGTGGAGCCGTATATTTCTCTTGGAATTCGAAATTTTTCAGTGGTTAGGTATGATCCCGTCGCTGATTAGTACTAGAATTGATCGGTGCCGTCCAATACGGACGGTCAGGATTTATTCCATTCGTAATAAGCGGTAGGATGATCCCAGGGTGTAGAAATTCCTACACCCTCATTTGTACGGAACATATTTCCTAGTTATTTCACTACTTAGAGAGCAGAGGATACTCTACTCGACAAGCAAGGTTGTGCATTTTCCGTACGACGCACCGCTTAGAGGTGAAATTGGGCCCGTGCTGGGCCTCACCTAACGGGCCTGCGGCCCAGTACGTCCTATTTGTAGTATAATTTGAACTAATCAAAATTTAATTATGTTTCTTAATAAGTTATCTAAAACTTAATTTACTGAATAAATTATTATGCATAAATAAATACTAAATTTTTTAAAAAATATCATTATAAAATAAACTCAGGAATATTTGAAAAATCAGAAAAATATGCTATTGTATCCTTCAATTGTGCGCCAACCTAATTTTGAAGCTATTTTTAGCATTGCTGTTATAAGACCAGGCAATTTCATTATCAAAAGGAAGAATACAGCAGATAACACCACCCAAAAGCTACTGTTTACAAAATAACAAACCACAAAAACAACAAGCAAAATGACATAAACTAACATATATGCATAACATTCAAATCCCAACATTATTATTCCAAATCCCATTATATTTATTTTTATTATCACCATCATCATCATCATCACTTAATTTCTCCCTAAAACTTTGCACCCCAACCTATAAGACACATAAGCATCAATGCAAGCATACTGAACCTGGGCCTCACGTAAGGTCCTCACCTCCCAATTACTCATTGTCACCCACTTGGGCTTTTCCATATTAAGGCCCAAAATTTCCCTAGCATATCCTTTGAGGCCCAAACGTTGTTGGCCCAATAAGCCCAAATAGTCCCTGCACAATTGGTCCAGGTCCATGGACTCGCCACAAACAAGCCCATAATCATTCCTCAGCTTCGTCACATCACCATCGACCCCAACACCAACCAAAATTACGTCGTTGCCATTGAGAAAATTTTTAACAGATTGAGGTATGTAGTCCATGTAGAAGAGCTGGAGTATGAGGCATTTGTTTCCCACACACAGTTGAAGTGTGGCCACTTTGTTGTGAGCCCACCTACTGTATTGCGGCTTCCATTCACAGTCGAGGCCGACGATGATCCGACCACCCCAATGCGCGGCACGGACGGTCCTGATCCAATCCTCAGCGGGTGAAGCTTCGTTGGTCACGGTGGTGTCTATAATCTGAGTGGAGAAACGCACAGTGTGTTGCGTGGTGGATGGAGATGGGGATGTGGAGATTGTGAGTTCGCTGTATCTACGGTACATTTTTGCATGAGTTGGACTAGGGATCAATGGTTTAGAGATTGCATGGAAACACAACTATTTATAGTATTCAATTCTCTGTTGAAGAGTCGAGATGTATTTATTAATTTCTAAACGTTTAGAGTCCCCAACATTTGGAAACTTGTAGGTCAACGCAGAAAACGAAGAGTTTTCAGATTTTATTTGTGAGTTATAGCTTTTAAAATCCCCATGATACGTGTGTGTTTTTACTTTTTACTTATTACGCAGGTACCTAAATTTACATCAGTTTAATTGCGATGGAGATGGAAAATCGTTAAGGTTGGGAAAATGTTAATGGGCCCAGACTGTTCCACGGTTTAATTAATTTTGTTGGTTTAATGGGCCAGTCCAGCCCATTTGCACAGCGAGTGCTTCTCGGTGGAACCAAAACCAATCTCGGCCGTCGGATCATGATCCGATCGTCCACGCCGTTCGTCGTCTCTCGAACCTCTGCTCCGTTCTACATTTCCACTCTCCTCGATCAACACCCTCGTCTCCTTCGTCTTCTACGCTCGCGAAAGAGCGATCGATCGATCGATTAATTGAGGGAGAGAGAGAGAGAAAGAGAGACAGAGAGGGAGAGGGAGAGCGAGATGTTTCTGCGGCGGATTCTGAGCGGGGGGTTAGGGGGGATGATGATGGCGAAGGTGAAGCAGACGACGGGGATCGTAGGGTTAGAGGTGGTGCCCAACGCGCGGGAGGTGCTGATCTCTCTCTACACGAAGACGCTCAAGGAGATCCAAGCCGTTCCCGAGGACGAGGGCTATCGCAAGGCCGTGGAGAGCTTCACGCGCCACCGCCTCCGCATTTGCCAGGAAGAAGAGGATTGGGAGCAGATCGAGAAGCGCGTCGGCTGCGGACAAGTGGAGGAGCTCATCGAAGAAGCCGAGGATGAGCTCAAGCTCATCGCAAAGATGATCGGTTTGCTCTAGCTCCCCTATCTTCGCATTTTCTTTTAATTTTGCTCCGTTTTGATCTCTTGATGTACTATTTGATGGATGGTAGTTTTTGGTTTGATTTGGTAGTTCGTAATGTGGATTGGTCGTGTTGGTTTACATATATTAGATCGGAATAGAGAGTAGAGACGAGTATTCGACCTAGAAAGGTAGATCAGATATACCATTTCTACTGAACTGTAGCTTTGATTTGAGGTTTTCAAAGGAGAGGGTGATAAGCTATTCTCTATGATTTGTAGCTGTTAGAAACTAGTGCACGTGGATTGGTTTTTCACTAAACGAGTGGTGTGGGGTGACAATATTTTCTGGTTCTAGAAATTCGATCATAAATGTACATATCTTTCCAGTAGTAATACCAATCGAATTTCTTAATGGTCTATTGGAGGAGCGCACGCCTTTTTTGCACAAGGATTGGAAAGGGTGAAGAGGGTTGCATAACAAGAGATGGAAGTGGATGGATTAGTAACCATATTTTTCCATATAGTTTAGGCTCTAATTTCATGATGTGGATCATCCTGCTTAATGAAAGAGGTGAGGAACTATTTATAATATCTAAAACTCTTTGGTAAGCGACCAATTATTGTTTGCTTAAGAATGTAAACAATTCAAATTGCGTGAAGCACTAAAGTACCCAACATTCTATTTCCTCGTTGCCAAGACAAATTTATTTGGGTCATCCTATGAGAAATATGGCATTAATACATTACATGTGCTAGGGAATAAATTCTTGCTGAAGATTGAAAAATAGAATGGAAGATTGTATGATTTAAGCAAATCAGAGCGAAGTTGCATAGCCATCTATCTTTTCACATATTCTTTCATAACTTTTGTTCTATGAGTTAGCCCACAATTATTTGACATGAAAAAAGGAACTGAATTGTAGTGTCAGGTCCAACCGCGTTATAGGCAAACTTGTTTTATATGATGTAAGTGTCAAAAACTTTGAATTGGCTGCCTGGCCATATAATTACTACAGTAATATCTTCTTGCTAAGATCCTAATATTTTATTATTATGTTTAAGTTTTCTTTTATCATTTCATCCATACAATCAAATGGACAATGACTCACCTTGATATTGATACGTGTTGAGGGTTATACTTTTTTTGTATATGGAACCTGTGTGGCCTCCATCTACATTTTCATCTCTTGAATCTTGATCATGTTTTCTATGTTTCCATCTTATTTAGCTTATGCAATTGATGTTTATGCTTGAGGGTTTGCTTGCCTTTCCTCTCATTTTTTTTGCCGACCCCGCCCAGTAGAAACTGTAGAATAGATTTGTGGATTCTGATGACATATTGATTCTCCATTTTGAAGTCATAGAGATGTTACACTTGATAACTATAGATCTGTCGAGAAAGACAATATCCAATTCTTGTTTGCTCCCGAATGTATACATCTACAATTTTTGAGGAAAAAGATGGAAGGAAAAGGAGAGAAAGGATGAGAATGTAGAGGAGAACTGCCATACTTTATTTTACTATTGAACAAACATAAGCATGGCCGTCTAGACATCTCATATACAAGGTAAGAAGCTTTACGTTTATGCTTATAAAGCAAGGGAATTCTCTTCGTGTAGTAGCTCCCCTGCAGCCAACTTTGAGATGGAATAGTTCTCAGTTTTCTGCTCACTGACTCTTCACACTGGATTCAATATTATACGTATGGATAGAACTAATATTCTGTAAGTTTTTACTTTTGTTCTGGAAAAAGAATTAGAAAAGAGGTGGCTGATAGAAAAGAGACCTTACAAGCAGCAATCTTTATTTTATTTTTTCTGGCTAACCATTTAGAACAACCTTATTATCTTAAAACATAGCTAAAATATCATGACACAAATGGTGCCGAACCTTTATATAGAATTATAGAGTATTATTTGGCTATTGTTGCTGATTATGTACTTTAGATGAGAGCTTCTTAGGAGCACTAACTTAAGCAACTCATTGCTGCAGTGGTGTGAGTTGTATATACAATTTTAATCTCATTACTAGGAAAAGGTCAAGCAGATCTCAAGGTGATGGATTAGACTTATAATATGTTTAAAGGATGATACAACAAGGGGTCGCAGAGAAGGACCTGATTAGACTGTCCCAACTCAATGTGACCTGTTTACCCAACACATCTGATAAAGCAGTCTATCCGGAGCATGAAATGTTAACCTGGTGCAAGCTGGGTTTACATCAGGCCATGAATTCTTGGGAGTGCAATTTGA
Source organism: Ananas comosus (assembly GCF_001540865.1). Classification (NCBI taxonomy): domain Eukaryota; kingdom Viridiplantae; phylum Streptophyta; class Magnoliopsida; order Poales; family Bromeliaceae; genus Ananas; species Ananas comosus. Next base: position 634,595 of record NC_033624.1, on the reverse strand, counting down.
CTCAGCAATCTCTACCAGATAGGGCTGCTTATTTACCTTTTCCCAATTTAATGTTAAATGAGCTTGGTTCTTTTGAGAAAAATTAACCAGCTTGGAGGTAGACCCAACCAGAATTCATCTAAATTGGATTATTGCTGCCCTATGTACTCCAGAGCCTGTTAATTATTGTAATGCTTCTGTTCTTTCATATTCATAAGGTTTAGTAGTACCTGACAACACACTGGTTAACGAGGAGCTTTTTCACATTGTTGGGCTTCCATTTTGGATGGGGAGATCATATAATGTATGTAGAGACCAGCTAGATGGCGACATCACTGACTATTTAACATTTCTGCGTTTATAGGGATCCTCCACTTAAATGATTTATCATTTCTTTTGCTAATTTCATGGTGGTTCTATTCCTAGCCTTTCTTTTTCCTTTTTCCTGTTGGCATACAAGGAATGGAAATTTACTCTCCTTGTTAACCTCTTTCTAATCTGCAGAGTGGGATCCCTGGGGTGTTCCTGAGGATTACCAATGTGAGGTCATTGAAGACGACGCCCCAATCCCCAAACACGTCCCTCAGCACCGACCCGGCCCCCTTCCTGAGGAGTTCTATAACACGCTCGAAGCAGCCACTACAAAACCAGCTCTTAAGGATGAATCTGCCCCTCAATTGAAGGAGTAGAGTGTTTGGCTTCAACAAACGTTGTGACGTATCGTAAAAACTTTTAAATTATGCGCCATGGATGTCCTTGCTCCCTTCTAGGACAGGAAATAATGTTTCATAAATACTATTTTTGTTTAAAGATCTTCTTGTCTGTTCCTGTAGCTCATCATCCAGTGCTGTGACAAAATATGTTTTTTTTATTGCGGAAAAAAGAAGATCTGCAGCTACTCTATTGCGTTCTTCTTTTTCTTTTTTTTTTGCCCCTCTTGATACTGTATGAAAGAATCGTGGTTAACGTCTGAGTGTATCGCATTGAAAAGGTTCTGCGGAGCAGGGGCTGTTCGAGTAGTTATTTCTTCTTTGTGTTTTACACTGTATTTGCAATTAGTTCCCTTATTTTTTTTAAAAAAAAACTTAGTGAGGAAATTGGCTAATTAGTGCAGGGCTTTACAATAGTATTCCATCACCACCTTAATTTTTTGTATACATGCTTATCCACGTCCACATTGATCTCCCGCGCCACGCCTTATAAAAAAAATAAATTGAATGCTGTGCGGGCCACTGGCCACATAGAGAGTGCCACGTGGTCACTTAGCAGAACCGTTTGTTTATAAAACTTGAGACTAATCACAGTCGTCCAACTGTTGCCTTAATCAACGGTCCAGATGTCTCCTGATCTCCCGCCGTTCCCGCCTCCCAAGTTTTAGGCACGAGACCCTCTTCACCGCCCCGCCATTTAAAGCAGAACTTCTCTCTCCCCACCCGCTCTCTCTCTCTCCTCTTCGTCGACGCAGCGAAGGAAGCTGAGGAAACGGGGAGCGAAGCGAAAACCCTAGCAATCGTTCTCCTCTCTCTAATGGCGCACGAGGACCTCCCAATCCCGATCTTCTCCTCCCTCGATCCGATCTATGGCGAAGGATCTCACCTCGACGAGGCTAAGCTCCGATTCGATAGACTTAAATCCAAGTTCGCCGAGGTGTTTGGGCACCATCCAGAGGTCTACGCTCGATCCCCAGGTTCTTCTTCGTTGTCGATCTCCGATTTGCTTTCTTTTGATCCAGAAACAGTTTAATTGTCAACGGAATTGGTGGATTTTCATCGAAATTTACTTTGAATTTTAGGTAGGGTTAATTTGATCGGTGAGCATATAGATTACGAGGGCTATTCGGTCCTTCCGATGGCCATAAGGCAGGATACGATCGTGGCAATCAGGAAGCGTGGAGCAGAGGAATCCCCGAAGGTGCTTCAGATCGCAAATGTGAATGATAAGTACTCCATGTGCACATACGCTTCTGATCCCAATCAGGTATAATAGAATTATAGTGTGTTTTCTTTTGTTTAATAATATCGCTTCAGGAAAATTCTAGCTGCAGTATTTGTGAGCTGTGGCCGATTCATTTACTGATTTGCTTTAGTAAAGACTAGAATCTTGCTTTATCTTGTCTTTTTCCTGGTTGGAATAAGAAACTTTACAGGTGTTTTAGAATGTTTGGAATTGGTGGGCCCTAGAAGTTGTCGAACAAAGAACAATAACTTTACCATTTCATGTTTCTTATCTATCCATTGTTAGCCACGATTGGATAAGAAAACAATATAGTTACCGAAAGTTTATGATGGATTTTTTTCCCATCGGAAAACTGCATAAATACCCTTCAAAAGAGATGTGTTCACGTGATTGCCCTACAATTGCACTTCTGCCCATTAAACTATGATGTATTTTCTCTTATTCCCTCATATGTCAAATCAGAAGAGCATGAATGCAATCCATCTTTTGGTGCAGTTTTTTCTTAAAAGTGAAAAGGAGCTTTACTTCTTGAAGCGTTCATTGTAGTCTGAAGAGTTTATCCTTTTCACCACTGCTATCCCACAGGCAGGATCAATATGATACAGACTGATGTTTGAGAAAGACCATGCAAATATAGAGAATTCTATGCATGTTGTATGCAATTCTGGTTCCGAATGTTGCTTTCATGTGATTAAACTGGAAACTCAAGCTGACAAGAAATTTGAAATGTGAGATTGACTAAATGTTCCTATGCAAGGTTTTATAACATGTTCCTTCTTCTCATATATCTATTTAATTGTCTCGTTTCGCAAGTTCTTTTCCCTACTAGTGCTCAAGGAAATTTTAGTTGTGGGCACCTGCAATAGATTCTAAAGGCTGTTAATCAATCTAAGTGATTTCCAAGACTTAATATGCTCATGGATCTTTCAACTGGATATTGAGTGGCATTGATTTGATTTAGTCTCATAGTGTGAACCTATGCCGTGGCCAACCAGCCTGCCAGTTAACTTGAAAGAATGAGATGACAAGTTGCCTTAGATAAATTGGAAACCAAGAATTTAAGTACCGTGACAAGGGATCGTACCGTAAACTTGCTAGCATGGTACGATACAGTGCGTGCTGGGCCGTACCGATGCATGCCGGTTACAAAAAAATGCATGTGTGTCGACACATAATGATATAAAAAAATTTTTTTTTTAGGAACAAAATTTTCTAGTTGCTTATTATATATTTTTATCAAATCTTTTAAATTTTATTAAAAAATATTACTTACTAATTTAAAGTAAAAAAAATTTTAAACTGTGCCATTGGCACAGAGGTTGTATCGTACCGGCATCTTATTGGCACGATATGCTACGGTAGATACGGCCCATGCCGATAGGTACTTAAATCCTTGATGGAAATCCACCATTCCCCGGTCTTATCCATTACTAGAAAGTTTCTACAAAAGCATGTGGGTTTGGCCTTTTGTTCTGCGTGATGGTTATAGAGGAAACTGTTTGTGGGAGCCAAGCTATTGTTCTTCTGTAAAAATATCAAAACAAATGCACTCTTTCTTGAACATAGTTTCATTCAAATATCATTCATTCCATTCTGCTGGATCTTTGGTGTTGTTCTTATGTGAATATTGAGTGATAAATTATGAAAACTTTTCTTTCATGAGCATTTCTTATAGCTTTTGTGAACATGTTCTGTTGTGTAGGAGGTTGATTTGAAGAACCACAAATGGGGCCATTATTTTATTTGTGGGTACGATTGAACTTGGTATTTATGAAGCTGCTGTTCATTTTTATTCTTATTATGTGAACAGTAAGCTATTACGGGCTTTTGATCTTTTGACAACTGTGTATTGTGTACACATAACAAATGTTCCTCTTCTGCAGATACAAAGGATTCTATGAATATGATAAGTCGAAAGGAATAGATGTTGGTCCGCCAGTTGGCCTTGATGTAATTGTCGATGGAATTGTCCCTACAGGTAGCATTTTTTGTTGAATGGCTTTTTATGTTTCACTGCTTTTCCTCTTTACCATTTTGTTCAGTAATGTCTGCTTATAATGTCTCTTATCAAGGGATACTCTACTTCTTGTTTGATTGTAGGGTCAGGACTTTCAAGTTCGGCAGCATTTGTTTGTTCAGCAACCATAGCTATCATGGCTGTCTTCAACATGAATTTTCCAAAGGTTAGCTCTTCTGTGACTGATGCCACACCATAAATGTCTAGCTTCACATATATTTTTCTTATATTACTTTTATCTTGTTTCTGGTTGATAGTTGATCAAGCTCTTTATGACTAGGTTATGCTGCTGTCTCTAATGCACGGCATACATCTAGTTACGAGAAATGCTTATGAAAGATCACCACTCATCAGGAAGAATGTGCAACATGAGAAAATATATTAATCAACCACCATATTCTTTTTCGGCAATATATTGAGAAGAGCAAGTCACGTCTAGTTTGGAGCATCGAATCCCAGATTATTAGGTTATCCATTTTTCCTAAGTGGACCAAACAATTAGGATATCTTGTTGTCTTTGCTTAAAGCTTTGTCATCCTCTCTCCTTGGAATCTATTTATCCACAACAACTTGCCTCAAATGCCTCCCGTCCCTTCATGGTTATTCCTTGCGTACCCCTTGTAATACATTGCACCTTTCTTCATTTCATTCAAAAATAGCATGATCATCATTACATATTTAGGGGTCATTTCTGTTTCATCTAGCCTTTGGCAACATGAAAATGATATGTTTGTTCTGATTTACATGTTAAACTTCCAACAGCCGAACATCCAATTCATACTGTTTGAATGCCGAATGTCAGGTTAGTAATAAGATAAAGCAATTGATAACTTGTCTGGAAGCTTTCAAAAAGAGAGAATTCATCTAGAAAAGTCCAAAAGAGAGAACTATTCTGTTCTGGATTATTTCTATTTATTTCTCCTTGTATCTTGTTATGTACGCAAAAAGACAGGTCCAATTGATGAGGAGGTATACAGACGGTGGATTTGCATAAATTTATTTTTAATAGAAAGTTCAAATTAGTCTAATTTTTATTCTTTTTTTGCAGAAAGAGATTGCTCAGCTTACATGTGACTGTGAACGCCACATTGGAACACAATCAGGAGGCATGGACCAGGTAAAGTAACACTGACCTATCCTTTTGATCACGCCAAGTCAAATTTGAAGGGAACAAAGAAAGAAGCAGAATTGACTGTTAGCAACTTGAAACTGGCATATAAGTGATTTTGATGTCATCAACCAATTATACTTAATTCGCTAGATATATTACATACTGAGCGAGATAGTCCATTTATTGTCTCTAATACTTCGACTGAAATATTCTATTTGATAGGCGATCTCCATCATGGCAAAATCTGGATATGCTGAGCTAATAGATTTCAATCCAATCCGGGCAAGCGACGTGCAACTTCCAGCAGGTGGGACATTTGTTATTGCCCATTCACTTGCAGAATCTCAGAAAGCAGTTACTGCTGCAACGAATTATAATAACCGTGTTGTGGAATGTCGCTTGGCTGCTGTAAGCTTTTCTTTCCTCTCAAAATGAAGTTTTTCATTTTTGCAAGTTCAGTACTAAAGTTATTTCCAGAAAGGAGAGGAAGGCAAAGAGATTTTTAAGAGAGGGTGGTGACATAAGATATGCTAGTGGCGTTGGATATGTCTAGCTGGTCTTCATCTGTTTTCAAAAAAATTTCTTGCAAGTTTTCTTTCAGATAATGAAGTACTGAGTTTGTAGCCCTTAAATAGTTTCCTGCGCTACTCACTGCAGATCGTCCTTGCTATAAAACTAGGAATGAAGCCAAATGAAGCAATCTTGAAAGTGAAAACCCTCTCTGATGTTGAGCAGTTGTGCATATCATTCGCTGAGAGTCGTGGATCCGCCGATCCTCAAGTTGCTGTGAAGGTACTGCTTTCTCTCTTTCCTTAAACTAGTTTGCATGCATACCCTGTACATTATGTTACCTTTAGAATCGTGAAGTAATCAATCCATTGATAATTCTTTGGTTGCAATTGAATGCAATCAACTTGTACTTCTGTTCTTTCTTTTTGCATGCTTCTATGTATAGATTATTTCTCTTAGCTAGGTGAATAGTGAATAAACCTCTTTTGTGGCAATATTAGTAGCTATCTATTGAAAGAACATCATTTCATTTATGCAGGAGTTCCTAAATGAGAAGCCCTATACTGCAGAAGATATTGAAAAGATAATATTGGAGCCCCTTACATCGATCCTAAAAAATTCAGCTACTTCACTAGATGTGCTAAAAGCTGCTAAGCATTTTAAGCTATTTCAGGTGATTCTCTTTTTTCGTCTTCTTTATTATACTTTTCATTCTGTGTTTTGAAGTGATTCATTGTCTTCTCTCCTGAAGTTGCCATTCATGATCTTTTATTCATTAGAGAAATTTGTCTATGATGGTTCTAGCATTTACATTTTATTATTGGGAACATGTGAGGAAAAGAAAATAGTAACACAGGATGCAGATTTACATGGTGAAATGCCATTTGCATATACTCTTCTTTGTTCCCTCTGCATAATAGTTATTGTGGATGCAAGTAAGTTATCTTCTCAATTATCTAATTTGGTACTAAATTATGATTATTCCCAGCGGGCCTCCCACGTCTACTCTGAAGCTAAGCGTGTCTATGCGTTCAGGGATACTGTTTTAGCAAAACTCAGGTGAATATTCAACACCTCCAACCTAGCTTTGAGACTACAGAAATTGGTAAAATATAATATCTACTTTGAGACTACAGAAAAAAGAATTAATGCAATGGCATAACAACCTCGTTTGTGAATGAAATAATGACATAGTATATCTTGAAATTGGTGACACATAATATCTACTTTGAGACTACAGAAAAAAGAAGAAAATAGGTTAATACAGAGATACCCTAATGCTTAGAGAGTTGGTGCGCATAACAACGCTCCATTGTAGTTTTAAATACATTGTACATATCCTTGCCTAGTATAAAGGATAGATTACTAATTTCTTTTCTCTGCATCTCCTTTCCATTCTCTTTTTTTTTTTTCGTTTTTTGTAGATGGTTCCCTTCCATTTGTGACATATTATCTTAATGCCGAGAAACAACGATCGGCCTTGCAGATTAGCATGCTGAATGTCTAATTCCCTTAATATCTTTTGCAGTGATGATGACAAGCTCAGCAAACTTGGTGATCTCATGAATGAGAGCCACCATAGCTGCAGTGTTCTTTATGAGTGCAGGTATTACTTATGAGCCACCTCATTCATAGTCACCATTCAATCATGCTATATTGCAAGGCCTTTATCCTCTATTCTTCTTTTAGTCAGTTGACCAGTACTATTGTTTTGCTGGCACTTAAAAGAACAGTACGTTTCAAAAACCAAATTATTTATTGTTGTCAACTAGTTACACTAGATCTGGATGGTAATTTCTGCAAGTGAACTCGCTAGTACCAGTCCGGTTCATATTAAATAGATTAGTTTCTTATATAAGGGACCAGCTAAGCTGTATGATTTCTTGAACATTTCAAAGCTGTACCATCAGCATTCATCTTTTTTAACATCATCTTCCCTTTACAGCTGCCCAGAGTTGGAAGAGCTTGTGAAAACCTGTCGAGATAATGGCGGGCTGGGGGCGAGGCTTACAGGTGCTGGTTGGGGCGGTTGTGCAGTCGCGTTGGTTAAAGATAGTATCGTTTCCCAGTTTATAATCAAGTTAAAGGTTAGTTGCCCATAGAAAATGCTTCACTGAAATGTTGCTTAAGGTCTCTGATAATCTGATTATTTCCAGTACTGGTTTTTAAAAAACTTAGCCTTCCTAGTTACTGACTTCTGCAGCTTTCTAGTTGCATTGTTCTATTTTGTTGTACGTTTTATCAACTCCGCATGTCTCAGATTGAGTACGCTCTTCCAATTCAAGATAATTCCGCTCTTCCAATGCAAGATAATTCGCAGAACAATATGGTTTACATGCTGTTTTTTTTTGGTACCCTATCGCAGGAACTGTTCTACCAGTCAAGGATTGACAGAGGTATCATTAACAAGAACGAAACCGATCTGTATGTCTTCGCATCTAAGCCGTCAAGTGGAGCAGCAATATTTAAATTTTAGATCTTTTATTTTGTTCTTCCATTCTCTGCATTTTCTTGTGTTTGCATTTATATATAGAGAGAGTATGACTACTGTGCTATTAAGAGCACAATAATTTGTGTGCTTTTAAGTTTCTAACTATTTATCAATTTTAATAGATGATTACGGTGAGAGAAAGATTGTCACCCATCAAAATTTACGAATAATTTGAAATTTAAAGTATAAGTACTGATGTACTTCTAATAGCACAGTAGTCATGCTCTCTCTCTCTATATATATATATAATAATAATTGGGATGATGCGTCTCTTCTTATCATGAATAATGTATAGCAAATGCAGCTAATATGGCATTTACATGCTAGGGGTGAGATGAGAAGCACATAATAATACATTGATACTTAGCATTAGAGAAGCAATTATCCCATGATGATGTGAAGCAATACACCAGTATGTAACGAACATATATTTTCCATTCAAAACTCTGGCTATTTGTGTACATAAGCTGCAAATTAAGCACGCATATGCCCCAAGGGGAAAATTGCCAACAGTTTCTGAAAAGATTAGTCCCAAACAAATTACATAGGCAACATGTATTCAAAAAGCACTCACTAGATTAGCGGAAAACTAAAAAGCTGTCAGCTGAAGAAGTCGACTCCCTACAGCAGCCGGTACGTTAAGTAGGTTTTTATGCTAGCAGCAAGCTAATACAAACCCTAGCTATGCAAGTCCAGGTTAGGCTCGCCTACAGTGTAGTAAGCTAGAGAGCTCAAGGGACAAGAAGCGCGAAGCTGAAATAGATTCGGGAAGAAACCTACGGGTATGAGATCCGGGTGTTGATGAATCGGGCCGAAGGGTGTGCTGTTCGGGTGGTGATGAATCAGGCTGAAGGACGCGAGTTGGTCGTCTTCTTTGGGTGCAAGCTTCGTCCGTTTCGTCGATGCTCCGATCGGTAGGTCCGTACTGGCGATAGCTTCCACGTCGTAATTGCTAATCTCGAAGTTGGTGACCGCGTTCACTCCTCTGAACTTGATTGCAGCTACGTCGTATGCCTCGGCAGCTTCCTCTTCCGTCGCTGAAGAGAATATACGAAGTGTGGGAAAAGCCAGTTATAATTAATTAGCAGAACACCAAGTATGATGATGATGATCTGGTACGTTGATAGGGCCTGCAGCAGCTTACCAAAAGTTCCTAGATAGAGATCCTTGTTGCCTGCGACCCGGCCTATCCTCGCTTGCCACCGTCCATGTTGGTGATGCCTAACAGTTTTAAGGGAGGCGGTTATCGTTAGGCATATTAGAGGGGAAAAAAAAAGGTTAATATAAAGTTAATGGACGCGCTACTATAGAAGATATTTATCTGCAATTTTCTCATAGATAAATTTTGACTCACCTCGTTACTCCTCGATATATGGAAGCACCTCTTGAAAAGCCACTGCTTTTTCTGCAACACTCCGATTTAAGTCCAATATGAGGGCATGCAAACTGCATCAACTTATGACAGTGTATTAAAAATATCTGACTGTTACCTTCGTAAGGATGCTATGAATTCTTGCTTCGTCATGTCCTTCATATTCTCAATCTCATTGCTATAATTTTCTACCTGAAAACGCAAAGAGTAGATCTCTTCACCAGTATTCCCACGAGGATGACAGTACAAATTACGAAGGACTCTTGAAAACAATACTATTTTTTTTTTCCATCTTTCTTGAGGCCTTGCATGTCTCATTCTTGTACCGTAATTCACTTTCTCAATGAAATAAAGCGGGTAGCGAGCTTCTCCCACAAAAAAAAAAAAAAAAAAAAAAAAAAAAAAAAAAAAAAAAAAAAAAAAAGTGGCCGAGAGAAATACAGCCTTATTGACTTGCCTACCATGTGGATTGTACCTCTTGCTTATACAAACAAAAGAAATTCAGGTAAGTGTTTAAGTTAATTACTGGAAAATTTGTAGCAGCAGTAGGACCCCAATACTTTAAAGCTGCGAGATCGTAAGCCCTTGCTGCCTTTTCCTCTTTGTCATAGCCACCTGAATTCAAGTTAACCCACAACTCGACTTCACAACCAAAGAGTTCTTAAAACAAAATTCAAAGAAACCGAATAGAAAGAGTTGCAACTTACCTAAGTAAACTGAAGCATACACACAATTGTTTTTGTCAGAGATTAGGTAAGCCACATGCAAAAAATAAATTAAGAGTTCACATCAGTCAAATAGAAAAAATAAATTTCAAAAAAAAGCTAGCAGTGATGAGACCAAACAGCAATGAGGAGAATAATTGTAACAAGGCAGATAATAGCCGCAAAAATAATAGAAACAAGATGTAGCAGTGATAATTTATTTGAGTGAAAAAATTAGAAGTAAGCCGTTCTGTAGCACGAGAAAATTAGAGAGCCGGCCCTGATTCTAAACATTCAATAACAGGCCAACCATGCTAAATAAACTGAAATTTAATCACCCAGAAAAGTAAACCATATTAGTTTAGATGAACCATCAAAATCTGTTTTCGAGCTAATCACGTGCGTCGTCGATGGCTTGCATGTCAATGCACACATACAAAGGAGAAGAAGCTCTTACGAGGGGCTCACTTTAATTCGGTCAAAGACATATATTGATGGGACCCCCTCGCCTACTACTGAGAGAACTGCATCCGCCGCAGAGGGATGGAGGGGCTGGAGAGGCCACGGGACTCGAACTGATGAGTTCGAGGGTCTCTGCTCGTAGCAATGTGTCGTCACATCACCCCACAATCCGCTTCCACAACATCCACATCTATCTATCTATCCTATCCTATCTATCTATCTATCTATCTATCTATGTTCTATCCATTCTAAAGCCCAAATGGCTCTTTCCGTTTCAATTTTTTTATGACGGAGACTTTGACGACCGAGTTCCTCCCTGATTCGATCCTAGGACCAATAAACGCTACTAGGCTTCCACCTATGCCATAGCTAGGCTTTTCACTTCACCCAACAAGTGGTGCGACTGGAGCAAACATCCGTAACCTTTTTGGATATGGGTGGGTTTTGATTTTGTTTTGTTAATTTTTTTTTTTTTACTTTCCGGCTGGCCCCACGAGCCCAATTTGAAAGAACGTTTGTGTTGACGGGTTTGAGGTTGAAGTTGAACCCACCACCAATGTGGGATCCAAACAGCTATCAGAAAAGGGCCGGGGGCGAATCATTTTTCTTTTTTTGAGTACTAAATAAATAAACTAGTCCCTCTCTTTTATTTAATAAATAAAACTAATTCCTCCTCATATGGAAAAAATTTATTATACAATACTTACACCACATCATCTATTTTAAATTAATTATATTTTTTAAAAAATATATATAAAAATATTTTTTAAAAAATATAATTAAATCTAAAAAATAAATTTAGTTGATTGACACTATCACATCATCACTATAACTCTTGCATTCCTAAGCTTGGATACGGCTTGCACAGTCAGCTCTACTTAACTCATGCACTGTCACTGTCTTCTCCACCAACCCCCGAACGGATAAAATTTTGAAATACAATAGATGTACTAGTAACGTGAACGTAATAAATTAATTAAAAATTTTTTAAAAAAAAATATATATCTCACCATGATTATAAAAATATATTTTTATTATAATTTTATTTGAAAAGAAAAAAAATAATTAACTTATTATTGATGATATAGTGTAAGTGTGATAGTATAGAATTTCTCACCGAGCGGCGGCATCTCACAGTCACAGAGGACTATCCATCAATCATCGACCAGGCTAATATCCATGCTTTACTCATTGAAATTATTATTATTATTATTCTTGTTGAAACGTGCTTTGGGTCTGTAACTATAAATTGAAAAATATTATTTATGCACTCAATTAAAAATTAATTTTTAATGAATTATATACATGATCCATTCAAGAAATCTATTTTACAAATAAGAATGTGCTGAAACTAAATACGACAAAATAGATATTGGAATAAGCAGAGTAGAGCATTTATCTCGATAATGCTACTTACATATTTTTCGGTTCGGTAGGTAATTGATATATTGATAAAATATTTATGTCTCACATTCTTAAAAAAAATATACATTAATTAATAAAAATTTTGTGTATTATAGTACTAGCATGTTAATAGTATATTAATGGTTATAAATAGATAATATTACAAGAGATCTATGGTAATGTCTTTTCTTCTTTGTTTCTAGTTGGATTTCTATCAAATTAACTTTAAAAATAAAATGGTATGATAGCTACTTGTAAATTTCTTCAGAGTTTTGAGAAAAGAGACCCACAGTTCAAATTTCAATGTAAGAAGCTGAAGGCCTGACGCAGTTTTTTACTGCAACACCGCTTCAAATTTCAATGCATACTCATACGAATGCCTCATTATATTAGTTCAGTGTGACATATCACACATTATATATATATATATATATATATATATATATATATATATATATATATATATATATATATATATATAGAGTCCGGCTACTATATTTTTTAAAAAAACGTAAGGAGTTGGCACGTGCGTACCTTGCCTACCCTTGCGTTTCTGTCCCTCCCTCTGGCACGTGTTATCCCACAGGTGCGCCTCGTACCTCCCCGTCCACCTGTGCCTGCGCCCCCACGTTCCCACACGTGTGCAAATTAACAAACAACTCACGTTCTAGGCCTCTACGCTCTCTAAAAATAATAATAATTATAATTATTATTATTATTATTCTCTTATTATTATCTAATTAAATTAATAATTACCTGGTAACACCTCGGTACGCTGAGGTTCTCTTACACGAGCCCACCGCCGCACTCCGCTCCGATCGCGGCTGCGCCGCCGCTAGCATCGGCGGCGGCGGCGGCGGATACGACGGCACGGTGATTTCGCGGCCGGATTCCGGCGAGTACCCGGCGGAGGCGGAGGCGGCGCCGCCGATCACCGACGAGGGCTCCTCCGCCATTTCCGAGCTCGCGGAGGCGAGGAGAAATGGGTAGGGCACTTCGTAGCCGCGCCGATCGGTAGCGCCCGTGAAGGAGGCGGACGAATCGTGGGCGTCGGCTAGGGTTTCGATGCACGGATCCAACGGCGGGGATCCGTGCGCCGCGGCGGTGTCCTCGAGCTTCATTGCCTGGGAGAGGAATTGGTACGAAGCGGCGTCGTGGTGGGAGGAAGGGACGATCGGATCGGAGGCGTAGGCTGAGGCGTAGGGGGTGAGGAGCATTTCGATCGGAGGTAAGGAGAAGGAGATCCAGGTGTTGGGGGGGGCCATGAATCTCGATCTCGAGCTCGATCCCGATCGATCTCTTCGATCAAGGACTCCACCGAATTAGTAAGTAGTAAGCGAGAATTAGGGTTTAGGAAGATGAAACCTCCCGATGAAGAAGAAGACGAGGACGACGAGCGAGAGAGAGAGAGAGAGAGGGGAGGACGAAAAGGGCGTACGTGGGGTTTGTTGAGGGAACTCGTCTCACATCAGCTATATATAAAATAGTGAGCGCTTTTTGTTCCCGCTTTTTTAATAATTTATTATTAATTTATTCATGTTATTATTTCTTTTTTTTTTAAGAGAGAGAACTTGTTTTATGTGGGGGATACCGGATACGGTCAAAGGGAAGATGTGTCTGGGAGAGGAACAGCACTGCGAGTATTCGGGCGGCGATTGAAAAAGAGAATCGCCGGAGAGTGCGTACTTTTGTAGCCGCGGGTAATAAAGTGAATAAAGATAAAGAGTGAAAAAGTTTAGAGCATAGTTTTCGTTCGCTTTTGTGGCCACGGCGAGAAATAAATAACTGTAGATACCAACTATTTCCAGCGCAATAAAAAAAAAAAAAAATAATTAATATTTAAAATTTTCAAATTAAATTCTACATGATTTATATTTTTAAAAAAATAAACGAATAGAATAACATGTTATTTTTCTCTAAAAAAAAAAATAACTGTGGATAGAAAATATATGATTATATTATATATTTCAATTATCAAGTTCCTTATAGTTTGAGGACCTGGTATAATTTAGTTAAATATACATATTTTTCCTCAATTTTGAAGAATGTAAAAATTAAAGTCCGGCTAGTATTCGCTTGCGAGCATAAACTCTTTTATACCCATAAATTTTTTACCTTTAAATTTATTTTTTTGACTATTTTCATTCATTAAATTATACTATTCAATCAACCACCTAATCAACCATAGAAAATTACTATTATTTTAGAGTGGACCATCATCATTCTAATCGCTTATATTTTTCTTCAACGATCGAAAACTTATCAATATTAAGAGTATAGTAATCCTAGCAGTAAAAATTATATTATTAGATAAAAAAGTGATAGATTCCTTGCGCTTTTTAAGCTAATGAATACTACTGTTGTCTAAAAGTGGGCACAGCATTATTCATAATTTAAGATCCAATGCTTATATATTAGCATGCTCGTCACAAAAAAAATAAAAATAAAAAAAAAAAGCACACCGGCCTAATTAGACCGTCAGAATACACCGAATCCGAACGAACAATAAAAGTGCTATTCACGGCGTTGCCGAGAATCTGTGTCTCCAATCTCTAGAAATTTGTTTGCGTGTAATTACTCACCCGATCGAAGAAAATACTCACCTGATCCTGAAGCAGAATTAAAAGGAGGGGAGACGGGACACGTGGCATTAGCTAAGAAGAAGCGGTGCCGCACGAGTCATTTTCCTCGCCTGTGTTACGACCCGTCCCCTTTTAATGGGTTCGTTCAGAGGAGAATTGCTTTGTCCGTAAGCGAATGATGCCGCGTAACACCCAACCACGTACTTCTCATGGCTGTTTCAAAGAGTTACAATAGGAAAATAATTAATTGTCCCCCCAACATGTAAAAAGTACATCTCATTCATACGTGCCACACTAAAAATTTAACTATTCAAATTATGTTCTATCGTAAATGAAAGATTATAAATTTTGGATCTTGAAATTTTATCAAGTAAACATTATCCGGTTTGAAAGCTTTTGTTTTTCTAAACAACTGGCTTACGAAACAGTGCTATACATACATCCTTTTGGAGGAGGGTTTATGTACGTACTTGTGTGGTTCTCCTCTTTGATTTAAAGGTGGTGCGAAATACTACTTGTGATGTTGTGATTGGTTGGCTCAGCTGTGTCCTGTGTGGTGCAGGATATAAGAACATGAGAGAGTTTAATTCGTACATTGACTTGGGACCACTAGAAAACCGGAGCCGATCGAGAAACCCCGGTTCTCCCGCTGGTTACATGCGCTAGCATGTACTTGCAATTTGTCTTTATCGCAAAAGGCATTGAATGGACCCCGGCCTATATATAGACCGGAGAACTTTTTAACTCTCAAGTAGTTTTGTATACTTGGCAATATTAAAAGTATACATTACTCATTAAATAAAATAAAATAAAATGATCATCAAAAATTATAAAAGCATCTCCAATATTTTTCAAATTTTATTTTTAGAAATTTAGAGATTTATTTTTTTTGGATAGCCCGGTCTACAGATCGTGGTTCATGGAATACTTTCCTGTTCGTTTGGGCCCATAGTGTGCGGCGAGGGCGCCACCTCAAAGGACACGTGTTATGAAGGCATAGTTGGGTAATATAGTGACTAAACAGAGTGCGTTTACTATACTTTCGAAAGTATCGAGGCTTTTGTACTTTTTAAATTATTTTTGATGATAGGACATCCGATTAGACGATCAGCTCCGTTAGATATAATCTAGCCTATTGGAACTATTTAGAAACCAAATTTTATAAGTTTTTGATATCATTTACTAAGCGATCAAAAGGTCCCAAAAATAACTATTTTAATGGTCGATGCGGCACGTTTTTAAGTTCAACGGCGTAGAAATATCCAAATTAGATGAAAATTTAATAGAAAATTCTACTTAACGTCAATAGCAAGATCAATATTTTCGATTTGAAATTTGAGTCCTTTATCATTGTTTTTAATGGAATTTTTATTTTCAACCGTTCATTTTGAGGCTACTCGTTTACTAGGCAAACGAAGTCAAAAAATTATAAAATTTGGTTTCTAGATAGTTCCAATAGCGTAGATCATGTCTAACGGAATCGATCGCCGAATCGGACGTCCCATCATCGAAAACAACTTACAAGTATGGAGGCCCCCGTACTTTCGAAAGCATAAGAGCCTAACTCGACTAAATATATTGTTTTTATATTATAGAAGGCTTAAGAGATTCAAAAGCACTTTTAAATTTTTTCTTCTTTTATATTTTAAAATTATAATTGCAATTATCACTGAAGATGCATATGGCTATATTTTTTTTCTGTGGCTGTTGCAATGGCAAGTATTGAAAGAGAAAAAATTATAAGTGCTTTTAAGTTTTATAGACTCTTTAAAATATAAAAAAAATTATTTTTAGCCATCACATTACTAAACAAAGCACCCGTGTCCATTGTGTCGCCCACCGCATTGTGAGCCTATACTGATGGTAAGTGGGCCGGCCCATTGAAATTATAAATCCACAATTCTCGGCCCAAAGTACGAAGTCCTAATGGGCCGTGAAGAGTGCTTGCCCCCAAATTTGTTAATTATCTTCTTGTTCATACGAACTCTAATGTAACCCACTTCATGTGAATTTTTAGCCCTCGCCCCAATTGAATGTTAACACCCCTGGTTATTTAATGGGCTTGTTTTTAGCTTTCCATGGACAAAACCAATGCATTTGGATTCAACCTTTTTGACCAAAAAGTAACTTAGTAGATGTGGTAAGACCCCAAATTGAAAGTCCTCCTCTTTTTAATACGTGAAAGGATTATTATCTCTCTCTCATGTGATTAATAGTTTAAAACGCCCCCATGTAAAATAGTTTCAGCTAGTTCAGAAGCTTACGCTAGTAACTATAGAAATGTTTGCACGTCGTAGGCACAGATGAGGATCATTATTTCAATTCAATATGAAATTTAATGTTATTAGAAAAAATATATAAACAAAATATATAAAGAGACATAGTCACATGGGCATCGTGAGCAAACATTACACCAAGAGATGGCTCTCATAGTCTCATACAACTAAAGGCTTAAGCATCTTTGTGGCCACTCATCCAATAACCCCATTAAATCACGTTAAACTACAATTTGGCTCTATATGTTTAGCTCATTTTTATTTTATTATTTTATAGTTCAAGAAATTATATTTTACTATCTTATGATCTTATCTTTATTCTATCTAAAAAATCTACTATTAAATAGTATAATAAAGCAAAAAAAAATTATAACTACAGAAAACTTAAGTGTAATTTTTTGAACTATAAAATAATAAAGTAAAAATAAGCTAAGTCATACTAGAGGACAAATTAAAGTTTACCCTTAAATTTGTTAATTTTGGGTTCCTCATCTTCCGCATACCACATTGGTCAGAAACGGGGGCTCATCCTCTTCTTTTTTTTTTTTTTTTTTTTTTNTTTTTTTTTTTTTTTTGTTTTGGTCTGAACCTTTCAATAAAAGAAACATATATAATACACAAAGGGACATAAATTTACCTAGTTTTGACACCTCTTGCAATGTTGGGAATGTAGATATAAACATTTTCTTTACCAAATATAGCAGTAGAGGCACGTGTACAAAAATACCAAGTTTTGACAACTCTTTTAATGTTTTTTTTTGAGAAAGAGGTAGCACGCTACCCGCTTCATTCATTAGAGAGGTGAATTAAGCTACAAGTGTGAGGCAACCAGGTCCCCCCCCCCAAAAAAAAAAAAAAAAAANAAACAAAAAAAAAAAAAAAAAAAAAAAAAAAAAAGAAGAAGAAGAAAGAACCGCAATTACACACACACACAATTACTTATAGATGTTTAAGGCCCGAGAAGAAGGTCCCAATCCATCACAAGAAGTTTGAGCCTGTAAACTCTTTTAATATTAGAAATGTAGATACGTTAGCTTTACCTAATACAGTATAGAGGGGCGTGGACCGTGGTCACTATACATTAATTAATATTGTGTATTGCAACAATATTGGATCCAATCCAATAAAAGATAATAATAAAAAAATGAATCCAAATTTTGGTGTCAACGCGTCGTGATCATTTAAATGTTCTCCAACTGGTCAAAACACAACTAGTCAAGCAACCTTTTGCTTGTGTGCTTCTCATAAGCAAAGAATCATCTTCTACATATTGTCGTTAGAAAACTATATCGACGCTGTGAAATGGTTTAATTAGGTAACCTACTTTCGATCTACAATACACTTCTTTATTATATACATGCATTCTCTCACCATGCGAAGGCCATGTACGAAAAAATTGAGGTTCCTAACGACTTGTTACATATTCTTAAGGAGGAAGGCTTAGAGAGGGACTCAAATTTGAACTCTATCACTTACATCATATTTGGTACAACCGTATGATGTATATATAGTTCGGTTACTATACTTTCATAAATACGATTACCTTCCGAATTAACAATTCAGGCCGTCTAAAATACTCTTATAAATCAAATTTCATAATTTTTCGGCAGTATTTACTTTAAGATCAAAAGATCTTCAAATTGACAATATTTAACGGCTGGTTTGGAATATATGCGAATTTAACGGTATAAAAAAATAGAATTAATTAAATTTTTGACAAAAAATTATATTCACAAATAAAGATCAATAACTTTGATCTTAAATTAAAGAATCTGATTATCTATTTTTATGAGGCTGTTCAATTTTGATCGTGCATTTTATGATGTCCGCTTGATGAATTTTTATATAATTTCAAAAAATAGCAAAATTAATTTACTAAAAGTTTCAAATATTTTAAATCATATTTAGTGATATGGATCATCAATTTGAAAATTTCATCATCAAAAATAATTTACAAGTATAAAAAGATTTATACTTATAAAAGTATAGTAGCCCTACTCTCTCTCACTCTCTCACTATATATATATAGAGTACGGCTGCTGTGCTCTAAGGAGCACGGAGGCCTCCGTGCTCCTGAGCCGTTTTCGATGATAGAATTTCTGAATCGACGATCGGCTCCGTCAAACTTGATCTAGCGTATTTAAAGTTTTTAGAAAATAATTTTTGTGATTTTTTGATTTCATTTACCTAGCAATCGAAAGGATTCAAAATCAATAATTTTTAATGGCTGAAAATTAAAATTCTATGAAAAGTAGTGATATAGCATTAAAATTTTCGATCAGAAATATTGATCTTGTTGTAGATAGTATAAAGAATTTTGTATTAAAATTTCATCTAATTTGAATACTTCTACACCGTTAAACTTGAAAACGGCAGATATCAACCATTAAAAATTATTGATTTTGAATCCTTTCGATCACTAGGTAAATGATATCAAAAAATCGCAAAAATATTTCCCTAAAACCGTCAAATACCTAGATCATTCTAACGGAGCGATTGTCGATTCGAAAATTTTCATCATCGAAAACGACTTAGGAGCACGAGGCCTCTTTGCTCCTGAGAGCACAGGCCTCTACTATATATATATATATATATATATATATATATATATAAAAGTTGCTACCAACTAAACCAAGTAATAATAAATTGAGGTAGGCTATCTTAGGTACGAAGCTTCGATTCCTAGTGTAATATATTAACACTTGCCACATTCAACTTTTCTTAGTCGTTGGAATCGTTTTGTATAATTAAAACCTTTAGTTAATCGCGTGTCTAGATTTTCTCCTTGTTAGTATCATCAATGTACTCTACTCTACACAACGAATGAAACTTAGATAGCAAAATTTGAATCGGGGAGTAAAATTACTCAAGAACTAAATTGTCAAAGCTTGATCTCTAAGAACATAACTATCACAACTAGAACTTCAAGCACGTAATCAAATCTAACTTCGAACTTTAAGATGAGTTTGTAAGTAACCTTAGGGTTTCAATTATACTCAAATTTAATTTGGCTTACGTGCGATCAATGATCGATAGTTGTCTCCCCATGGTCAAATCCTACACCCTGGCCCATCTATTTACATATATTTTGTGAGGGACCGTCTCCTCTCATAAAAGATGCATAGCTAAGTCATTTTGGGTAGATTCATTGTAATTGAAAATGCATACAATTGAAATACACACATTACAGTTACATGCATCTTGTTTGAATAGATATATTATAAACTATTATAATTATTAATAATTTTTTAATTATATGCGAATGAAAAGTGTATTTGTAAAATTGTTTCATTTTATGCTTATGATGGTGAGATTACCACCTATGTGGGAAAAAATATTTGTTTGAAATATTTAAAATGTTATTATGGAGATGAACCACACTCTCTCTTCAACTACTGCAATTTGAACTATGGTCAATTTTGGTACAATCCTTGTGTATTGCAATTACAGTAGTTAAACTCAATACATCAAACCAGATACTGGATTTGGATATACACACAATTAACAACTGCAAATAAGCCACAACTACGTACAATCCAACTCCTAAGGGTGCATTTGGTTCGCGCTATTTTTAAAAAATTTCTAGTAATCCAAATGGAATAAAAAAAATATGACGTGTTGACTAAACGCATTAAGTAATCTAGTTGGTAATACTAGATTTATTTGGGAATGGAGATGCATCCCAAAGTATTAATTCATTCCTTTGAGGAAGGAGGGTATTTTTTATATTAATGAATTGGTAATTATAATATGTCTAATTTTTTTTTTTCCACCCGCGGCTAGTTGGTATTATTTTTTTTTACACTCTAACTCCATACTCTCTCTAAATTAACTTATCATTTTCTCTCCTAAATTTCAACTTTGTTTCTCTCTTAAATTAAGTTATTTCTCCTCCTCTTTCTAAAATCTCAAGCCCTTTCATTCTATGCTCTAATCTCGACTCTATTTCTTTTTCTATTTCTTTAATTATGCTCTCTCTTTTTCTAACCTATATTTTCTCTCTTTTTTCTAAAAAAGATGTTGAAATTTTTTATTCTATTATTTAAAATTAAATTAATTAATTAATTAATTAATTATATATTTTTTGTAATCTTAAATAACATGACTAAATAATATAACTGTACGAACCTAACACCAAAATACTATATTCTTAGTAATAGGATGAATAGGAATAAGATTCTCGGATATCTTTTTACTTCTAGTAATCTTCCATAGTGCGAACCAAACACGCCCTTAATGTAATTTAACTCTTTAACTAGGAGAAACACAATAGCATGCATGAGAATTCTTAACTATCCTTTGGTAATTATAAAGGGAACCTTCCTTTCATCACTTTCTCAACTATCTATTTGGACTAGCAAAAAAGACGCGAGGCAATTAATCGATCAACAAGTGGGGGACTCTTAATAAACATTAATAGACGCGCTCCTTAACATTCGAGATGGGTCACCTAATTAATCTTAGTTATAACTTTCTCTGGGCCTGAAAGAAAAAATTGAAACGTAACTCAGAGAGAAAGAACATAAAAAAAAACAAATTGACTAATTTAAGGCATAAAAACAATACTTAGGTGGGAGCAAAGATATCTCTGATCACCAACCTATGAGACTTCATAACTAGTAAAAAAAAAGAAAAAAAAGAAGATAACAAAATGCCCACCAACTTTATCTATTGTAACAGCTTATATGTAACATCGTTGAGGCCCCAAGGACACAAAATATTCCCTTGAAAACAAAAGGGCAAAAAAGAGGACCACATAGTGTGATTTTAAACCTTATAGGTGATCGAGACATCAAAAGCTTTTCTTTCTTATTAGTTGGATGAGTGGGTGAACTCTTATTTACCTAGCTAGTTGTAATAGATTTATGAGCTTCAGTGCATAAGATTTCAATGGGAGTTGAATCAAACTTTGAGTTATGAAAAGGGTCAATAAGGAGATCAATTTCATTAGTGCATGCTACCTAAGGTTTGTTATACCATAAAGTTGTGACATAGAACTAGGGTTAATTTACACTGTTGGTTTAGAAACGCAAGCACAAAGATAGTGACATATTTCTATTACCAATTAAACAAATTAAAATGAAATTATATACTTCTCTGTCATTGAAATACTGGTAATTAATAAAACTGCATTTATAATGTTTGAAAATTATTATATAATTATTCTCCACTCATGGAAATGGCTCATTTTAAGTTATGATGTTTGAAAATTATTATATAATTATTCTCCATTCGTGAAAATGGCTCATTTTAAGTTTGAGCTCATCACGCGACAAATTGTAGGAAAAGGTCAAATTACTTCATGGTTGATATCAATTAACATATAGAGCTAATTGCATGTGGATGATAATTATAGTACTTAAAAGTACGTTTATGTTTGTGTCAATTTTTATGGTCGTAGGCAATACGAATCTTTAATTTATCTGTGATAAACCTTAACCATATCAAGGTTGATGGTGATAATATTTGACCTAGTAAAACCAATGGCCATGCATCTTTAGTTATACCTATCCCTTTCTTTTGACATTGAGACATTCAACCATGCCTTAATTCAATCCTTTTCATAAGTAACACACTTAATGAATTATGAAAAATTTACATTATGTGCTGTGAAAAAATATTATAGATCTCTATATGTGATATCAGATTCTATATATCATATTATTGAATTAGTTATGATATATTTTCTTTGGCCATACTGAAAAATGAAAAATCATATCTCTATAAGCTTTTATCCCAATATCATATTGTGTTAAAGCATTAAATAGGCCTTAATGTTAAGGGGGCCCTAAATCCTGTAGTGATATCTTTTTCATGAAATTAATATTCCTCAAGTATCCAAAGTATCGTAACTCAAGTATCCAAAGCAACAGAATTAAATAATAATATGGGAAAAAAATAAAAACTCTCTCTCTCACTCTCCAGGGTTTAGTGGTGACTTGGTT
This sequence comes from Ananas comosus, assembly GCF_001540865.1. Lineage (NCBI taxonomy): Eukaryota > Viridiplantae > Streptophyta > Magnoliopsida > Poales > Bromeliaceae > Ananas > Ananas comosus. The sequence continues at coordinate 611,786 of NC_033624.1, read as the reverse complement.
TAGATGGTTTGAGAAATTAATTAAGTGAAAAACAAGGCATTGCATCTCATGGGCCTAACGAAACGGGTTTCAAAGCGTTCCTTCGTGCAAGCCACGCATCAATAATCCAACAACGCAACATGAAGTGCCCTCCACTTCCCTTTGGTCCCCTGCGGGCCCCACAACAGCACGGTGGACCCCACAGTGCACGTGACGTGGACGAGCCTGTGGGTCGATCTCCCACCCTTGACTTTTTAGACCTTTCACAGTGGAAAAAGAAAAGGCAAAAATAAAAAATTACGGTCCTTCTTACCCAAATTGAATTTATGAATTCGCTATTAAAGTTTTAATCTTTATTTTAAAAGATTCTTGGAACATATATTTATCCAATCATTCTTGGAACATATATAATCTACAACAGTAAAGTCATAATAGTTTTGAAATGACTAGCTGCTAAATTAGCTAATCGATACATATCAAACTAAAACGGGTTTTATGTAATTAATTTTGTGAGAATAATAAAAAATAAATTGACCTAAGTAAGGCATTATCACAAATGTAATAATAAATAGTGTAATTTATTTGTAGATTATATCAACCTTGTAGGACTAGTAAGAGTTGTTATTCAAATTTACTTTTTTTTTTTTTTTTGAGAGAGACAGATAGCACTCTATCGGTTTCGTTTGTTTCATTTAAAAATAAATTTAGCTGAAAATGTGAATCAAATAGGATTCAAACTTGGGTCTCGGATACCAACCATCAAGTCCTTTGCCACTTGCTCTAAGGACGGTCGGTTTCAAATTTACATTTACCGTAATTTTTTTGTTAAGAATTTGATTTCAAATTTAGAGTTATAATGATTTTTATGGTAAGAATTTTAGCCCAAATTTAGAGTAACGACAAAACAGTTGGTTGGAAGCTAGGTTGCTAATTACTAATTAGGAAGTGTTCTATATATATCTGAGCCTTGTTCATTTACACCAAAAAAATCATTATAAAAAAAAAACTATGAGGTTAATATTTTATTGAATTTTTTTGGCGCCAGCTAGGATATGGTCAACACCCCATATGGGGCCCACGAAGGATGTGGTCACCGCCCACGTATACCACATTTAGAGTGGGCAATAATTCTGAGGAGTCAATGTGGGATCTCTTATAATTAATTGACTCGTGCGTGCATTACCGGGTATTATATGTGACCCATCCCTCAAAACCACGACACTTCGCGATCTCCTCACTTCAAAATGACCCTTCACAGTATCTTATTTACGGATCTGCCATTGTCCTGAAAAAGCCGCTGGCCCACCTCCTTGTCCGCGTTAGTGGTTCACACGGACTCGATTCTCTACAACGATAGTTGCATAAAATTTGCTACAACCTCCGTAAGCGGCTTAAATCTATTGGAGGTTTTGGATTTTGGATTAAAAAAAAAAAGATTAATTATACCTTTAGTTTGTGTAAACCTGATATCTAGATTTGACTTATTGCTTTAGAAAGCTCAATCAATCAAGATGATCTGACCTTATTTTGTAACTAACTTTTGTTTTTTTTTAAAGAATAAAAATTATATGGATTATAGACATCGGTCTTGTTTGGCCACGCGGTGCAGCCTGCTAGTCGACTGCATAGCTCTGCATTTTGAAAAATACTTTGATTCATAATTTTTCTCAATACGCCTTTTCAAGTAGTTGTGCATAGAAATTCACAAGCAACCGCAAGTATCAAACACCGCGCAATGCAGGTCGCACTGTAACGCGGCTCGCACAGGCACACTAATGTTGCTCATTACTAGACCCGGTTCTTATATATGCTTTTAAGTCAAAGTATTTTTCATTTGCATAATAAGCTCTTTAAAAAGCTTTTGCATTTTTTATTAGTACAATAATAATACATTATTATTAGCAAAAACAATGAATATCATAGGATTAACAATAGTTGCTCACATATAGTATTAATTTTATCTCTCTTTAGATAACAAAAGCGAACAACAGAACCAAACTTGCAATGTGTTGAAAGTTATTGTGACCTATTTGAGCAAATAAAAAAGAGTAAATTGCACTGTTGCCTCCTGAATTTTTGGTGGAGTTTCACTTTTACCTTCCGAAACTTTTAAAATAAACATTCAGCCCTCTAAACTTTAATATTGTATTCTTTTTGTCCTTTCCGTCAGTTCCAGTTAATGAAGCTTAACGGGAGTTGACGAAAGGGTTAAATGTGGTTTTGTCAAAAGTTGCGGAGGAAATCGAACTTCTTCTCTGCCGAAGCTACGATGGAGCACTTAGGGTTTTCGTTGGAATATTAGGGTTCTTCACCATCTCCGTCTTCTCCTTAATCCCTCCTCTTCTTCAATATCTAGTGACATCCATTGAAGATTAGGGTTTCTTAACATTCCTCATTGTTGGAAGGTTAGGGTTTAATTCTTTGATTTCGTTTCCCGTAGAAGGATGGGCAGAACAAGAACACAAGAATAAAAACTTTGGAGGGTATAGAAATGGAGAAAAAGAAGTTTTGAAGAATAAAAGAGGGCTTGGGCCGAACAAGGGACAGTTTTGGCGATAGATTTCCCGCCAAAACCTAACCCTTCAGTCAACTCCTGTTGAGCTTCGTTAATTAGAACTAACGGAAGGGGTAACAAAAATGCAATATTAAAGTTTAGGAGGCTAAATATCCATTTTTAAGAGTTTGAGGGTAAAGTAAAATTCCGCTAAAAGTTCAGGAAGTACCAATAAAAAATTAGCTAGCAACTAATTCAAATGACACTCGAGCAAGTACATGCAAATTAATAGTTCAACGACCACTTTGTATTATTGACTAATAACCCTGAATTGTAGGGAGGTACCAATATAAATTATTTGACCTACGTCCCAGCAGTTCCACATGCCATTGTAAGCTCCACGGGTGGCTTAAAATCCAGAGCACATAACTTAGTCCATGACCATAAAAATAATGGTAATTGAGGTTGGCCGTCAATTTCACGGGTTTCTTCCGAACTTAGAACTAGATTGGTTCAAACATGTGTTATTTTAGTTTTACTCTTAGTAAAATTAAACCATGATGCATATTTCAAGCTCAACTCCAAAATGCTTATCTTAATCAGGAGATCTGTTTTGTCGTAGCATAAACTTGAAGTCATAATTTATGGTGATTGGTTATTGAATAAACCAAAAATCGAGCTTTTTCTTTTTGTTGAAGGCAAGTATATATTCAAAAAGAAAATGTTTTTTTTTTTGGGCATCAGCACTATTGTAGATTACCGCATGAATGTTGTTTTTTTTTTCTTTTTAATTAAGAAAACGGTAGCTTGTTACCATTTTATTCATTTAGAAGATGAATTAATTTTTTAAGAAATAGGTAGCACGCTACCCGCTTCATTCAATAAGAAAATGAATTTAGCTACATTGATTGAGACAGCCATGGCCTCGGGATGGGAAACAAGTACGATTGAAAAAAGAAAGCAAATGCAAAACTGAAATACAGACGACCCCTAGTGCAAGCTTGAAATACACGTCATAGCGAAGCGAAGTAGCCACATGCGCGTCCCCTGGCTCAACAGAGGACAATGGTGAGGCATCCAGCCTTAGTTTAGAGAAAGGAAAAAAACATTACTGCGGTGTCGACGTTTCCCAAAGAATTCTATAGGACCGGATCTCCGCCAACAGTTGTCTCAAGATGTGATGTTCTTTCTTAAGTATTCTTCTATTCCACTCTGACCATAGGCCGGCTCACCAAGTAACGGCAATAGTCGTTGCATTTCTTCTCCCTAGTGCACCACCATCCTTGATACAACTTACTTACCAGAGCTAGTCAACTGAATTGCAATCTTGTAAGGATGACTTACTAAGCAAAAGAGGTACCAATAGTATATTGGTAATTTCACAGACCGCAAAAGGATGATCGATTGTCTCTGGCTTCCCCGAGCAGAGAATGCAACACTCCTCTCCCGCCATCCCCTTTTCTGGAGGTTATCAATCGTTAGCACCTTATGCTTTAAAACCAACGAGACGAAGATTTTGATTACCGCATGAATGCTGGAAAGTTAAAATAAATCGCTTCAAGTTTATGATTGTTTTTGATGAACCACCTAGTCTTGTATAAAGTTAATTTTCTCTACAGTTGAGGCAGATAAAGCCCAAATAATTTAAGCACCTTAATTATCCTAGCATTTAAACGAAAAAAAGTAGTTAAGTTATTATATATTTAGCTTTCTACGATCGAAGATAATTAAAAAGATTATCATAATTTAGAATCGAAAAATCCACCAACTAAAATACTGAATTAACTACAAAGTTTATTTATATTGCGTGTGGTGTAGTTTAGAAAATTTTCAAGATATATAATTAGGATGTTTATAGTTGGAAGTGTGCGGTTCTTGTTTTCCCTAAGAAAAGGAAAGCAAATCAAAGCAAGACATTAAAGAGCACAAGCACTGGGATATTTGGCACAACCATATTCGTCCACTTCGGACCGTGGATAAGTCAAACGTTGTGAGCCCATGCCATTCTCGTAATTTTCCTCCAAAACCATGCCCCCTCCCCCACCCTATCCACTTATAAATGCACACAACCCGTTCCCATGCTCATTTGCCTCATCATTCCGTGTGTTCACCGAGTCCCATCCAAAAATACAAGCAACTCAAACTTAGAAGAGAGAAAAGGATCTAGAGAGAAAAGAAAGAGGTTTATATATATATATATAGAGAGAGAGAGAGAGAGAGAGAGAGAGAGAGTTCTAATGCCACCACAAAAGGCCTTCTCCAAATCTTTGCTCTATTTTCACCGGTTTTTGCGGCGGAGGCTGACCAACCCGTTCGCACACCACCACCGTAAAAACGCGCATGTAAACCACCCAAAACCGCAAAAATGCCCTCCGCCGCCCCTCGACCACCTCGCCGACAAAACCGTACTCCTCGACGTGGACGGCGCCCTCCTACGATCCCCCTCCGCGTTCCCTTACTTCATGCTCGTCGCGTTAGAGGCGGGGAGCTTCTTAAGAGGCCTTTTACTGCTATGTATATACCCTCTCCTACTCCTTTTGAATTATGAGCTCGGAACAAGGATCATGGTATTCGTGTGCTTCGTCGGAATACGGGCGGATAAGTTCCGGCTAGGGAGCGCCGTGCTACACAAGTTCTTCTTAGAAGATGTGGGCATGGAGGGGTTCGAGGTGTTGAGGAGGGGAGAGAGGAGGGTGTGTGTTAGTAGGTTGCCACGTGTCATGGTGGAGGGGTTTTTGGAGGAGTATTTAGGTGTGGAGGTGGTGGTGGGGAGGGAGATAAAGGTGGTGGGTGGGTACTTTGTTGGGTTAATGGAAAAGGAAAGAGAGGTGGAGGAGAACTCGGAGTTGAAGAGAATAATGTTGTTGGGTGATCATGAACAACAACAGGAGGAGTCGGGTGGAGGAGTTGTGGGTTACTTCGGATGCTCCCACCAGGATCCGCACCGCAAACTTTTCTCTCATTGCAAGGTCAGTAAAAATCAGAAAAAAAACGTACTTTTGTGTTAATTTACATCATTAAATTGAATATTCTATTAATTTATGTGTGCATGTAATTGTTTGTTTCTGTAAGAATGTGGGCATGCTTTAGTTTTTTATATTATTTTTAGGGTGGTAGTTTCCTAGTCCTTGTTATAAGAAATTAATTAAAACTTCCCTGCTATATATGTGGACGAGTGACAGCTCAAAGGTATCTTAAGAGTCATCCATGTGTTTTTATGTACACTGGTGTAGTGACCCGCGGATTACGGCGGGTAGATATTGTTAAAGTGAAAATTTATAAAAAATAAAATATCAGTTTAGTATAAAAAATAATAAATATAGTTTATATTATAGACAAATATTTTTTTTAACAAATCTATAATAAAAAAGAATCAATCGTTCCAACAAAATTATTCAATCTTGTTTAAAAGAGATTGCATATCATGCAAATGGATGAATTATTTTTATAACACAATAATCAAAAAAATATCATATTGCAGTTAATATGACTAAAAAAAGGCTCACAATAATACGTAAGATAATTTATAATTACTTGACTCCGAATATGAAACACAACAAAGGTTTGAATTTGCAAATTTAAGAAAGAAAGTGGAAGACCAAAAAGTAAAGAAAAGGGGTTAAAAAAAACTTTTTAGGCCTCAGTAAATCTAAAGAAAATAAGAAAAAATAAAAATAAAAAAAAAATAGCCTCCACTTCTCCTCAAATTAAGGGGATGGGTACATGTAGGATTTAGTCATGGAGATTGATGTATAGGTATAGATATACGTATATGTATATACATACATACATACATGCACACATAAAGGAATACGCGCATAGCTTTTTGAGCAAAAATTGCTCCAAAGAAAGAACTTCTTAAGAGTAAAATGTAATATCATGCTGCATATTTAGGCAAATCTAGAAGATGGTATCTAACATTCTTCTTTTGATCCTTTATTATAAATTTGGTTGAGTCAATTGTAAAATAAAAGTGTATAATTGTACTAAGTTTTGCTTTATCTTCTTTTTTTTTCTAATTATTATTTTATCATAATTAACCATCCTCCCTAGCTAGTATCCCTCTTCTTTCCTCCCACAACGTACGGAACTAAAATTAAACATGTTTCCACACATGCGAGTACAGTGAAAATTAATTCAGCACATGCATATATGCAAAAGTATATATGCAAAGAATAAATGCATATATGCAAAGCATATGTGCATATATGCAAAGCATGAAACAGTGTACTTATTGTATCAGAGACTAGAAATCATTCGGTAGTGAAATTAATATGTGTTCGAGATGCCAACAAAAGAAGACGTAGTCACGTGCACATGCACTTGTTCATTTAATTTTTCCTTAGATAATTTCCTTAATTTATTTATCACAAAAGTTAGATGCATGTGTTATATCATCTCATGCATTGCCTTTGTCAATAATGTAGTCTAAAATAATTAATTTCCAACAAAGTCTCAAAAATAATGAAACGTCCCTGCTAATTAATTCAAATACCAAACCCACCTTTTCCTGCCTAAACTTAAATTACTTGCACGAAAGTAATTAAGTCAACTGTTTTTGCTTGAAAAAACTATATATTAAGACATATAACGATAAAGTAGAATTTACGGAAACTATATGTCAAATTTTAGTTAAATATAACAATCAGATGCATGTTTAATTAAGTAACCGTGACACCCACATTTTTACAACTACAATTACAAATAAATTTCTTATCGATTTTGGCGGTATATGAACCTCCTTAATAAAACAAACCACTCTCCTTAATTTACTTAAATAGCCATTGTTATTGCTTAAGTATTATTGCACGACATAAAGATCAAAAAGCAATTTCCCTTTGAGTACCGAAATTGACCTCCTAGGTAGCTTAGATTTGGTAGATAACAAAATCGGCCCCATTCTAAGTTTTGGTGAACAAAGATTTTGCATTGAAACTTACCACCTAAGTAAGGACACGACATATTATCCCACGGCATTAAACAATGATATATTTGTACTCTCTTGAGACCACTTTGTTTCAAATAATAACTATGCATTGTATGACCAACGTGTTGGACTATGATCGGTGTACTTTCTTTTATTCTCGAACTAAAACTCTGATTATTTGTATTTGCCACTAAAATGCTAATCATGTGTTTTTTCTTTTTCTTTTTTTTGTCCATAATATTATTATAGAGTATTTACTGGGTGAACGAAGCAGAGAAGAGAAACTGGCACGTGTTGCCTAGAGAGCAGTATACAAAACCCTTAGTATTCCATGATGGGAGGTTGGCGTTCCGGCCGACTCCGATGGCCACCCTCACCATGTTTCTCTGGCTTCCTCTCGGCATTCCCCTCTCCGTCTTTCGCACGCTCGTCTTTCTTCTCCTTCCTTACCCCCTTTCCATCCCAATTGGCGCCTTCTCCGGCATGAGAGCCCGTCTTATCGCCCCTTCTCCCGCTGCTGATGACGATTTTGGCGGCCGTAGCCACCTCTATGTTTGCAACCATCGCACCCTCCTCGACCCGATCTACATTTCTGCGGCACTCAATAAGCACGTGACCGCCGTCACCTACAGCGTCAGCCGTATTTCTGAAGCCCTGTCTCCGATTCGGACTGTACCATTGACAAGAAATAAAGAGGAGGTATATACATGTATAAAAAAAATCAATTTTTTTTCCTTTAAAAACCAACAAGTAGTAGAGATTAGGGGTGGCAAATTCGTGTTCGGCTCGAAATGAACTCATGATCAAATTGTTCATTTACTAAACGAGTCAAACACGAGCTAAATTTTTCAGCTCGTTTAATAAACAAGACGAACATGAGCTGGAGTCAGCTCACTCGTGTTCGACTCGATAACAGCTTGAATATATATATATTAGTTGAATATAGGTGCAAATGCATGTAGCGAATATTTTAATAACTATCTCAAATTAATATAAATTTATACATCATAGTTATTCAAAAATTTAAATATAAAATTTTAATTAAAAAAAAATCATTTATTATATATTATTAGAAAATCTCTATCATCTTTTAACTCAAATCTAAATAGTTGTTGCCAAAATAATTAGATAGTACTTTTTTATTTTATAAAATTTATATATAGTGTAGATATAGACATACATTGAATATTTTTTAATATTTTTTAATTTTGATAAATGCAATATATATATATATATATTNAAAAAAGATATTGAATGATAAAAATATTTAATAAAAAAAATATTAATAGTTGGAAAAAAAAAAAGAACTAGGCGTTTATTTAGTTATGTTATTTATTTTGCATACGAAAAAAAAAAATAAAATGAGTCTATTAAACGATCGAAATTTGAAATATATACTTTTATATATAGTAATACATATAGATGTAATACAGATTTTTATTTGATTTAATCTTTAACCAAACATAAATATAAAGCCCAACTCAATTGTAAAAAAGTATATTTATATGTTAAATTTCAACCATTAGATCAAACTCTAATGATAAAATTTTATAAATTTACTTTTTATATATATTCTTTCTAATTATTTTAACTTGTTGTTCATGAATCAGCTTGTACTCGTCAATAATAACAAGCCGAATACAATTTGAATTTTTCTTCTTGATACTTTAATGAGCTGGTTCGTGTTCAACTTGTTTCATAAATGAACCGAATACAACGAGCTGCTCCCCTCTCACCCATGTTCAAGCCTGTTGACAGCAGTAATAGATATTATCAATATTTTAATATTTTATGATCAACAGGATCGACGGCGGATGGCAGAGCTCCTTCGACAGGGGGACCTCGTGGTCTGCCCAGAGGGGACCACGTGTCGCGAGCCGTACCTCCTGCGATTCAGCCCGTTGTTCACAGAACTAGCCGAGGAGATCATCCCAGTGGCGCTAATCACGAGGGTGGGGATGTTCTACGGGACGTCCACTAGCGGGTTCAAGTTCTTGGATCCGTTCTACTTCCTCATGAACCCGCGACCCGAGTATGCCGTGGAGTTTCTAAAGAAGATCGACACGTGTCACGTCGAGGGGAGGAGCTCGAGCATCGAGGTGGCCAATCACATACAAAGAGAGATTGGGAACGCGTTAGGGTTCAAGGTAACCACTCTCACGAGGAAGGACAAGTACAACGTGTTGGCGGGGAACGACGGATTTGTTAAGGCCAAGAGCAAGAAGCAGTGATTGCATTGTTTGCAAACATATTATGATCGACAATCTCATAAAGTGCGCGCACACACACACATACATATAGCTTTTCCATTTTACTTTCCTTTATTCTTTTGGGCCATAGTTAACTTTCCACAGGTTTTACTTTTCCCTTCTTGTTGTTGCTTTTTTTTTTTTTCTTTTTTTTGGGTGTAATGTGACTGTGTGGATGTACAAATCAATTAATAAAATGCAGTTGTTCATACGAAAGTACAGTCGAATCTTGGTCTTATCAAATAGAACAACTATTCGACCTTTTAGTACAATTGTTTCATTATGTTAAAGATCTTGATCTTATACTGTTAGTGAATGATTGATATTAGTGTACATTAATATCAGTTAATAATTAGAAGAAATTACCGACCGTTTCTAGAACAAGTGACAAAGAATTTGGTGGTTGATACTCGAGATCTCAAGTTCGAATCCTAGTTGATTTACATTTCTAGCTAAGTTTATTTTTAAATAAAACAAACAAAGCGGGTAACATCCTACCTATTTCTCTCTAAAAAAAAAAAAAAAGAAACTGCCATGCTATGGAGTGTACCTGATTTTGCACTGTCCTTTTCAACAATTGTATACTGTTTATAAGGAAACGCAAATACTTAAGGGGTGTTTGGTTCAGCGTAAAACAAATTGAAAAATTACTTTTCATATGAAAAATATTTTTTCACTCGTTTGGTTCGACATAAAAATATTTTTTTCGTAAAAAAGTATTTTTACTGTTTTGAAAAAAAAAATTGAATTTTTATTTTTTGCTATTTTTCGACAGAAAATAAAAATTCAAGCTATGTAAAATTTTTTCATTTATTTTTTTTCACCGAACCAAATAAACATGAATTTTTTTTCTTTTCGACCAAACAAGTATTGATAGAAAACTTTTTTTTTTTTTCTTTAAACCAAACACTACAAAATGTAAAAAAAAAAAAATCCCAAAAAAATTATTTTTTCAGTTTTATATTGAACTAAACAGACCCTTACCTCTAGTGATAAACTTTGTTTTGGTTTGGATTGGGATTGGATTGAATGATCAACTCATCTAGCTAGTTCTAAAAAAGAACAAAATACGGGGCCGTGGCCCGTGTGTAACCAAATGAGGGTCGCGACCAGGATTCTGGTCCGAAGCTAAAAATTTAATCGGGCCATATGTTAGGCCAAGTTGTGATTGCTCTCCGTTTGTCGATTAGCATGCTATAGGAGGTAACAAATTCACATTTAACAATTACATATATATGCTTTAATCAAACCACATGTTTAATTTATAATAAGTTGCATTTTATTGGGCAAATAAAAATGAAAATACTTACCAAAAAGTAGCGAGGAATTCTGGGATCAACATTACTTTCCAGGTTTTGAAATTTCAAGGCCTGGCCAAGACCCTTCATACCACTTGCATAAGACCAATTAAAGCCTAGTCCAAACATGGTCCATTAGGCTAGTTTTGTCTTAGTCCCTATCTGTTTCCAACTCCAAACTACGAGTGCAATTTCTTTGCAGTACTCTACGTATGCATGAAAATTTTATGCATGAAACAATTCCACTCTCTGTAGGAGGTCACATGCACCACCTATTGTATAAGAATTTTCTATGCATGAGGCTACATACGTATGCCTACAAAGCACCCCTAAATCAGGGAAGTATAAGTGCCAAATTGTATTAATGTGTTATCTATGTAGTTGTAAATATCCTAACTTAAATCTAAAATGTTTAAACATTTACTTAATTTTCAATTATAATTTATGTACTTTGCATTATATTTGTATTTTGTTATCGTGTCGTGCATTAAATGCACATCAAGCCTCAGTATAATTGGGCCAAACAGGTCCAAGTGTCAGATGCAGGTAAATAAATTCTCTCCTTAATTAATTGCAAAAAATAGCACCCAACGGCCAACAAGCAAGTAATTAATGCTGTTGCAGCTGTGACCACCCTTACACCAATTCTATAACAAAAACAACAGTAAACAGTAATTCATATTTCATACCCAGTAATCATATGAATCTATGATACATCAAAAAGCCGAGAGAGAGACTTAAACCCCCTTTCACACCATGTTGAATCCTACACCACCACCATCACCTCCCCGCTCCCCATGATAGTATGAGATGATCAAGAGAGAGAGAGAGAGAGAGAGAGAGAGAGAGAGAGAGAGGAGGGGGGAAGGGGGATTTTATGGAGAGTTTTTATGGAGAGTTAATTACCTAATTGACATATAAAACTAAGTATGGTAAAGGTTCAAAAGGTGCAACCACAAAAGAGGAAGAAGAAGCACAGCATGGTGACCAAGGCTATAGACTCGAAAGCTGTCACGAAGGACCACAAGATGCTGTCGATCACCGAGAAGTCGAGCTCCAACCACCACCGTCGCAGCGCTGCGCTCTGCAGGCTAGGAAAAAAGCCGGAGACGTCGAAATGATCCATCCAACCAAATACGGAACTCATTGCTACGCTGCTTCTCAGAGTAGAGAAGCTCAGTTCCGGCCACCAGAAAATAGAAATCGGCAGCAACAGCAAGCGCTGCGTCCTCATTTCACTCACTCTCTCTCCAGATCTCTAAAAGGGATTTATTTCTAAGGGTTTTTTTGATGGGGGTGTTTTTATGGTTGAGGGGGGGGGGGTGGCGGCGGGGGATTGATGTAGAATTTCTTGCAGTGTGTGGATACTTGAAAGAGTAGGGGACCACCTTTCTCTCTTTCCAACTGGGTGATATTTCCTTTTGTTGGAAGCTTTGTCCGGAATCTTGATTGGGGGCTGGTATATATGTGGAACTCTTCACATGCTACCCATATGTCCTTGATTTAGGAATATTTATTAGTGTTTAAGATCTAAACTTTTCATAATTTTTTTTTGCAAATATTGCATAACAATTTTTTTGTTAGCTATTATATCTTAATGTGCTAAAAGCGCCACATTAAAATTACTAGACGTCACAATTTAAAATCTAAATTTTTTTTTTTGAGACACAGATAGCAAACTATCTACTTCATTCATTTAAAAAAATAAATTTAACTACAAACTGTGAGGCTATTAGGCTTCACAAAACAAAAGAAAGAAAATAATAAGAAAAATAGAAAATAAAAAAGAATAATAGAGCAGAAGCTAGTAAAAACGTATAGAGCCGTCGTACTCAACAGCGACAATTCACCTTCCACCGCCAAAAATAATAATTTTGAAAATTATATTATTTCTCTCCCCATAGATTACCTATCAGATTGCCACAAAAAAAAAAAAAAAGAGCTTCTTAACATTACATTTGAAACTAAAGTTCTAAGAGCAAAATTATACCTAGTACATCACGATACCAAAATCTTCACAAAAAAAAAAAGTCCATAAACATTTTATTCTCAAAAAAATGATCTTCTTTCAAATATTTTTAATATAGAAACTGAGAAGTTGGGGCGACAAGTCTCTATTTTTTATGAATGTGTTAAGGACAGGTTCGTCCTGAACGGATATTGGATGAATTCTTTTTTGTTACTTATATTATTTTTATATCATTGTTCACTGCACATTTGTTTGAGATCCATAAACCCGGATCCACATTTCCCATTCTCTCTCTTTCAGGTAAGTAAGAACCATGTCCAGTAAAATCTGCATTTTAATTGGTCCATTTTGGCTGTACGGTGTAAGTCGGTCTATAGACCAGGTCCAGAAAATAGTATATATTCTTCCCCTGCAATCGGGGGGAGAGCGCCGTCGCGGGAAGCGTACTCATAGAGCCATAGGTTCGATCTTCACGACTCCTGTGCTCTCTCAACCCCGCTATCGTCTTCTTCGATCCCAAACCCTTCCCGAATCTTGGGTTTCTCTCGAAACCCTTCTTCTCCGAAACCCTAAGTCCACTCCTTCGCCCTTGCTCGCGGGATTGCCGAGAAACCATCTCTCCTCCGTCGTTTGAATCCGCCATTTCTTCTCCGATCGGGGGCGTCGCCCTCCGCGGCCTCTAGGGTTTCGGATTCAGCCGAAGAAGCTACCGCATGTCGTCGGACGATGCCTCCGCCACCCCGCCGAGCGCTGGCGAGCCCAATGGCTCCTCCTCCGCCGCCGCCGCCGCCGCCGCCGCCTCGCCGGAGACCAAGAACAGGTGGACGGGGCGGCCGTACTCGCCGCGTTACTTTGAGATCCTGGAGAAGAGGAGAACGCTCCCGGTGTGGCAGCAGAAGGAAGAGTTACTGGAAACCCTAAAGGCGAATCAAATCCTCATCCTGGTTGGAGAAACCGGAAGCGGTAAGACCACTCAGGTATGCTCCGATTGATTCCTTTTCTTCGTTGAAAATATTATTCTTTGGATTAAAATTCTTGTTATGCTATTTCGTATATCTTGGCTATAGTTGGTTATATAAAGCTCGTATGGTGACAACATAGCTGGGAGTTTTCATAGGAAGGAATTTGGTGATCTTGGATTAAAACTAAATGGCGAAAACGTTTCATTTTTTGTGGATTCATTTGTCTCCATTTAGTAGTTAGCAAATGCTATGTACTACCTGGATGTGATTAAGCAACTGAGATGATTGCTGTCGTGCAGCCATTGGCATCCCTGAGATCTTCATAAATTTCTTGATGTGTTTAGGAATATTTGTTGTAATTAAATGGAGATTTTGATGTTTGCCGATTCTAGAAGTAGATTGTATTTTATAAAAGATGATAAATTGATACGAGCTTGTTGAGAACTAGAGATTATGATAGATTAAGTGTGACAGTCTAAACAATGTCCTAACATGAGGAGATGTGCCTATAAATCTTGATTTCCACAAAATCTTTTAATCTTTTTCCTGATGTTGAATTGTCTGAACAAGCCAGGTGTATAAAATAAACGTATAGATGTTGGATTGGACCATGTAGGGTCCTAGGCCCACCAACTGCTCTCAGGTGATATTTCAAAAGAACTAGCTGCAGATCATTTTGGATTGGAGGTTTAACATTTTGGCTCTGTTCAGGAAGTCCATTTGTGTCATATTGTCGAATGGAGATTACTATTCTTGATTATGCCAATTTTTGTTATGTAGCTTGGCTTGGGCCTTTGGAAGATAGTTGCAAGCTGGGATTAGGCTTTGCCTGATGTGCAAATGTTTTCGAGTTGGGGATGAAAACAATTTGAGCACTTCATCACTATTAGTTGGCGAGAATATTGATAGTCATTGCATCATAAGAAGCGCTTTTCCCAGGGAATCTGCAAGTGTTTGTTAATTTCTTTTGACTGTTGGTAGCTATTTGGACTCATTGATTTCTGTGCGTGTCAGTTCCTGTTGTACACTATATCATATGCGGACATGCATACACGGGCACTTCTGTAATATATAACAGGCTCCAGACTTATGTAGTATGCGTTTCTACTTTCTAGAGTGTCATCTTTTTTCTGAACATATAATGCACTCTTCATTATTTTCATTTTTCCAGTTTTGTTTCTGAAAGTATGATGCACTCTTCATTATTTTCATTTTTCCAGTTTTGTTTCTAGAAGTATGATGCACTATTCACCATTACATTGTCAAACAGATTCCCCAATTTGTACTTGAAGCCAATGAGTTTGCAGGCAAGCGTCCAATGGTTGCTTGCACCCAACCTCGCAGAGTTGCTGCGATGTCTGTTTCTCGCCGAGTTGCAGAGGAGATGAATGTAACAATTGGGGAAGAAGTGGGTTACAGCATTCGCTTCGAAGATTGCAGTAGCCATAAAACTATTCTTAAGTAAGCTACTGCATTATTTTACATGAATGTCAAATGATAACAAGTGAATTTTTTTGGTAACAACACACTGATTAAATGAAGAATTGTGCCTTTTGAGAAGGGTATCTGAAGTTTAAAAAATTTGATTTTACTAACTAGTCCTTTATTGCTTTTGATTTTGGAATACTCCGCAAGTGCCATCAGAACACAAATAGTTTCCATCTAACAACTGAGAGATATCTAGTCAAGTAACAGAATATTCTGTTAGCTTATCATATTGTAAAGTTATGTAGTAAAATCAAAAATTTTATATTTGAGGTACAAATAAGATATTGCGCCATAGTTCATAAAAAGCCCGTACATTTTACCCTTTTCTTTCCTCTCTCTCTCTCTCTCTCTCTCTGTGTCTTTCTCTCTCTTTTTCTTTCTCACGCAAAAGAAATTGCTTGGTCTGGCTCCTAAATGCTGTTTTTATCAGGTCTAGGTTAACTTGTTTTTTTGGCTTCATATCAGGTATTTAACTGATGGAATGCTTTTGAGAGAAGCTTTGGCCGATCCACTTCTGGAGAGATATAAGGTGATAATTCTTGATGAGGCTCATGAGCGAACCTTGGCAACAGATGTTCTATTTG
Organism: Ananas comosus; assembly: GCF_001540865.1. NCBI lineage: Eukaryota > Viridiplantae > Streptophyta > Magnoliopsida > Poales > Bromeliaceae > Ananas > Ananas comosus. The sequence goes on along the minus strand of NC_033624.1, from coordinate 595,836 downwards.
GGCTTCTCAAGGAAGTATTGAAAAACAGACCTGATCTGAAGATTATCATAATGAGTGCAACACTCGAGGCCGAGAAATTTCAAGGCTACTTCAGTGGTGCACCACTAATGAGAGTACCGGGGCGGCTCTATCCAGTAGAGATTTTCTACACACAGAAGCCTGAAAAAGATTATGTTGTAGCGGCCATCCGAACCGTTGTGCAAATTCTCATTTCTGAACCCCCTGGTGATATTCTGGTATTCCTCACAGGAGAGGAGGAGATTGAAGATGCATGTCGAAAAATCACGAAGGAAATAAAAAATTTAGGCGGCCAAGTTGGCCCTGTTAAAGTTCTGCCACTATATTCAACATTACCTCCTTTGATGCAGCAGAAAATTTTTGATCCTGTTCCTGGAAGGAAAATTGTTGTGTCCACCAACATTGCAGAAACATCCCTAACTATCGATGGAATCGTCTATGTTATTGATCCTGGATTCTCAAAACAAAAAATATATAACCCACGGGTCCGTGTAGAGTCTTTGCTAGTCTCTCCAATTTCAAAGGCGAGCGCGCACCAAAGATCTGGCCGTGCTGGGAGGACAAGAGCAGGGAAGTGCTTCCGGCTTTATACTGAGAAAAGTTTTCATACTGATCTAGTACCACAGACATACCCAGAAATTCTACGATCCAATCTTGCAAATACTATTTTGACCTTAAAGAAGCTTGGAATTGATGATTTAGTCCATTTTGACTTCATGGACCCTCCTGCACCGGAGACTCTGATGCGGGCATTAGAGGTTTTGAACTACCTGGGTGCACTGGATGATGAATGTAATTTGACCCAGTTAGGTGAAATCATGAGCGAGTTCCCTTTGGATCCTCAACTGGCAAAGATGCTTGTTGTCAGTCCACAATTCAATTGTTCTAATGAGATATTAACGATTACAGCCATGCTTTCAGGTATGAAATGTGAAGAGCTACTTTTTGTTTCTTTGTAGTTTTCTTCAACCCTGGTATGCTTAGGTTCAATTGCCTCTTTGATTGTTGGCCTTAGAAGCTGTTTTTACCTTATCTAAAGCGTATTGCATCTATTACATGCTAAGTTTCCTGCATAGTAAGGCTATTACGTACACTTAAGGGAGCAAAATGTCTTCATAAGGCGTGTTGAATGAGGAATGGAATGGGGATAGTGGTAATATTCCCATCAGGCACCCTACCAAAAGGTGGAACTCCAATTGGATAATATCCCCATGTGTTGCCTTTATAATCCCACTCAATAACGAAATATTTAGGTAGTCCACTATCACCAACCAAACACTGGGAATAACTGCTTGAACTAGAATTTTCATCATGAAACCTCAAATCCAAGCACTACCTTTAGTGTTGGGCATCAAAACATGTGTGCAAATTTTGTGCATAGGTGCTTTTAATGTCCTCAATTCTTCCAATTAAGTATGCCCTTAGTAACCGTCTTGCATTATGCTTCCCACAAGCTATGACTGTCACAACTATGCCACACAAGCTATTGATTGTCACAACTGCTGGCACAATTTGCAAGTTTAGGTCTGATGAGAAAAAAGTTTCAGTTTTCTCAGTTAATTCTCTCAAAGCAATTGGTGTACCTCTCGCCTCTATCCATCTGCTGACCTACCGTGGGCCTGGTCCATGATAACAAAATTTCTTTCTTTAGTACCCAATTGCTTTCTACGGCCTAGGGAGGCTCAGAAAGCTGCGGATGAAGCAAAAGCTCAGTTCAGCCACATCGACGGGGACCACCTCACACTTTTGAATGTGTATCATGCCTACAAGCAAAACAGTAAGTATCAAGAACTTTAGCCTTTTAATTTAAATTGCAATGTACAATTTTATCAATGGCTGCTTTCTATTGGCACCAAAGATGCAGATCCTTCATGGTGTTATGAGAATTTTATCAACCACAGAGTGCTGAAAGCTGCCGACAATGTGAGAGAACAGCTCACGCGTATCATGGCTAGATTCAATCTCAAGCTGTGCAGCACGAGGTTAAACAACCGTGAGTATTGCGTGAACATTAGGAAGGCTTTGCTTGCTGGATATTTTATGCAGGTAGCTCACCGCGAGGGGGCTGGGCACTATTTGACAGTGAAAGACAACCAGGTGATATGATTGTGTACGGCACTAATCCTTCTTTATTGGTCTCTGTGCAAAATTTTTTAATCCTTAATATATATGTAGATGGTTCATCTTCATCCTTCAACCTGCCTCAGTTATATGCCTGAGTGGGTTGTCTACAACGAGTACGTCTTAACCAGTAAAGATTACATCCGCACTGTTACAGATGTCCGAGGAGAGTGGTAATTATATTTGTACCAAAAGTTACTTCGTTTCAAGAGCTTCTGCCGCTTATTTGATTTTACAATTTATTTTGATATGCTTCTTTTTACTCATTTAGTCATCTTCCTGTTTCAAGAAAAGATTTAAAATACCTATCTTTTTGGTTTGCTCAACTGCACTATGCTGTCATGATCTTTTTACTTTTGGTTTTTCTGGTCATAGAAACAAAGAGGTGATTATATGGTTAATTGTGAAAATACCTTTTCTCTGGTAGTTTGATTGATGACCCACTGCTATTTTGCTGTATTTTGCATCGCGTACTGGTAATCTGAAATTTCACCTAATTTGTCTCGCTTTTGTTCATATTTTAACTAAAGTTGGCATGTCGGGTAGCTAGTTTGGATATGTAGTTGAAATCTCTGCCATTCTGGTGGAGTGCAAATCAAGGATCTAAGCATGGATTTAAGTGCCGTGATAAGGGGTTTTACCTATAACTTGCCGGCACGGTACGACATGGTGCATGCCGGGCCGTGCTAATGCATGCCGATCACAAAAAATAATTATGTACCGACACGTAAGAATATGAAATATTTATTTTCTTTAGCAACAAAATGTTCTAATTGCTTAGTTATGTATCTTTATGAAATCTTTTGAACTTATTGAGAAAATTACTTACTAATTTAAAAAATAGAGAGTTTTAAACTAAGCCATCGGTACGGGGACTGTATCATACCGATATCTTGTTGGTATGATACGGTACGGTGGATACAGTCCGTGCCGATGGACGCTTAAATCCTTTCTTGCCAGCAAGATTTCGACACAGTACAGCTTCCGTGCCCATGACACAATTCAAAACCCTCTATTCTTTAAATTATGAAGTAATTGTCTTAATAAAGTTCAATAGATTTGATAAAAATACATAATTATTGAATAATTGGCAGATTTTGTTGCTAAGAAAAATAAATATTTCATACCATTATATGTCGACACATATATATTTTTTGTGACCGGCACGCATCGGCGCGATCCAGCATGCATCGTGCCGTATCATACTGGCAAGTTTCCGGCACGACCTTGTGCCATAGCACTTAAATCATTGGTGCAAATGAAGTAGGATTTTTAAATCTTCTATTGCAATACTCATCTGCACAATAAGTTAAGATATGTTAGTAAACAGATACCTTGTTAGTTCAGTGACTTTTGCTAGTTTGTGTCATTATTGGTTTTGCAGGCTAATTAACATAGCTCCACACTACTACGACCTCAGCAATTTCCCCTCGTGCGAGGCCAAGTGCGTCTTGGAGAGGCTGTACAAAAGTAAGGAGGGGAACAACCGGACCGGAAGGTAAAGATCAAATAGTTTCGTTCTGTTTTGTGTTTTGTGAGATCCAGCAAAAAGTGATGGGTCACTGGTCCAACGATAATCTGAGTCGTCCTTGCATTCTAATATTATCAGTAATTAAGTATGCGAGATAGCCTTGTCCGCAGGTTTTTCACTGGTAAGTGAATGAGGAAACATTATGGATGCTTACTGTTTGTTGTGCAATAGTTGGGGTTTAAGAAGCCGTATCACATTTTGGGTGGAGGGTATACGAAGCAGACCCAGAAATTGTACTATGTTGAATAGAGTCTTTTGCGGAGGGGAATGCTTCCATTTTTTGTACTTTTCACTAAATCTGCTACCTGCTATCTGATGTGAAAAGTATAAAGGGTGAAGTGTATAACCTCTCTGTTTCTTTGTGTGCAATAAGGCCTTCTTAAATCTAAAATGATAAATGTGGTCTATAACCTCTAGGAATGTGAAGTTAAACTGGAAGGGTGGTTGTCAGATGCGGCAATGGATGAGGTCCATGTAATAAGTTGTCCTCTTATTGCTTGCATTAAAGAATTTTTGTCGATGTGTAGCATTGTAATTTAAAATCATTTAAGAGAAGAAATGTGTAGATTCTATGGAACTCGTCAGGGGAGGAGATACTGGACCTGGTGCGCTGGTGTTTGGCTAGTGCAATATTGAAGTTTCTGTAAACGTTTTCGCAAGATACGGGGAAAGGTGAAAAATGTATATCTTTACAAGGTAGGGGTAAATAGTAAAAAATGTCTGGTGACCTTAAAGCAGGTCTTTTGGAAATAAATATTCCGAAATTACAGTTATTTTGATTGGCATTTTCCTAATTTGTAATTCTTTTGATACAAGTAATGTTTCTGAATTGAAGTTCATATGACTATAACTAACACACTGTATCAGGTACAGAGTTGTTAAAACCGAAATGAAAAACTAATGAAAGAGAGAAATGAATAAAGATTGGGAGCCAATGATGTAACGAAAAGAAACATAACGCACACGTGCCGAGAAAACGTTTTTGGGTTTAGTGTCTCGCGTCGGACGCGTCGGCGGCAATCAAAACCGAAAACTTTCTATTTTTGGTAAATCCCCGAGACTTTCCAAAAATAGACTTATGATAAGTTTCGGGCGAGGCCCAAAACCGTGCTCAAGCTGTTCAGCCTAGTAAAACATTGGATGAAAGTGCGCGTGGGCCCACCAACGACCAAATTGGTGATCCGGGGCAGCCCAATACGACTCTTGAGTGGCGGGCCTGATCACTCAACCACGGCCTCATGTGTCAGGCCGAGAATTAGCCTATCTTCTATTAAGTGGTTGTTGCGGACTGCCCCAACTTCTCTTTCATAAAATCTATTTTCGGCATGTTTCGTGACTTTCCTAAAATAGAAAGCTTTCAGTTCGGACGTGCATTCCACATGTGCAAAAGAGAGCAATACTTTTTACTCAAACTTTTATTTCTTATAAAGGCATAACAAGGACACCATATATACAATCCAGACATATTTCACCGTAATATCTTAGCCCTAAAGAATGCAATGCTTAGAATCTGCTGGGCTGCTGCATGAACTTTTCCACATTGATATCAATATTGTCTACTAAATTTCTTGCAAATCTGCGCAACGTACCATAATCTCAAGCTTGGTGAACACTGTAAAGTGTAAAATCTATCGAACCTGCATCAAAGCAACAGAGAGAAAATCAAGGAGGCAATATTGCAGTTGATTTGCTAGGGTTGAATTAGCTATCTTATTTCACAAATATTTTTGATGCTGAAATTTGCACGGGGAAAGCATACCAGAATCTTTGGAACATTAAGGACTATGAGCGCTAGGGCGTACAATGTGACTGAGATAGCAAGAGAAGTGATTAGGTTACGCAGGAGGCGCTTGTCATCTCGGCTCGGCACAAATGCCATCTTTAGTGTGTTTGTCAACTCAAAGAGCCTGTAAGAAACCTGCATCAAACAATGAATAAGTGAGCAAGCAGTCCTACACCATGGTCATGCCGATGAATCGGAACATCATCTGATGAAACATTGAGATTCAGGGACCGTAATATATATGGCAGTAGTCAGCATGAAATTCAGCAACGGGTAATTAGGAATAATTGATAGCAGCAACTTTGGCTGTCCGTTAGGCACTCCTGATCTGCAAAATTACAACAAGAGAACTAACTTAACTTTCAATTTGCAAAGAAACGCTCCGATTTTTTTCAAATAACAATAGATAGAGAGAAATTCTGTTGTACCTAAGCCAGATGTGGATCTGGGATATGTACGTCTCTAGTGTTATCTTCCCAAGCCAACTAAGTGGAAAAAACAAAAATAAGATGCTGGTCGAAAATATTAAAATATGTTGCAAAAATATTTTGTCAAAAAGTCAAGTGTGAAATGTCAAAGGGCTCATGCAAAAAAATAAAAAAAATAAAAAAAAATCTGAGACCGATGGTCCTCAATTGCAGTAAAAGCACCACTTACGCGAATAGTGTCAGAGAGCAGCCCCTGAATTTCTGTGTAACGTTCTTCAAGCAGATGTAGACACTTAAAGTTACAAGAGAAGAGTAACATTTTATCAGATTTTAGGATAAAAATTGGCTTATAGGATGCGTAGTAGCGGATGAATGCCTTACCTTATGGGGATCCAGGATGTATAGGGATGATATTTGTTGTAGGTGATTTTGTCCAGCTTGTAAATGTACTCATACCATAGATACCCAGCCTGAGATCAGCAAAAGCATACTTAAAGATATACTGAAGATATCAGACATAAAACTCATCCACAGTAATTAAATAATGTACGAGAAAATTACCACTAATGAAACTGTCACAAGAAGTGTCTTGATTGATATTCTAATCCTTAATTCAGCTTCTTCAAGCTTTTCCATCCACCTCTCCACCTGTAAAAGGCAATTATAGAAAAAGGATTACCAGGATGAGACAAAAATGGCTCCCAACATCAAGCAAGTACAGAATATAAATCCCTCCAATTTACGTAACATATGCACATAAGACATTTTGTTTTAAACATTCATTATATCACAGTACAAGTCTAAAAAGAAAGATATTTCAAAACTTACAGTTGGATGATAATATGCATATATCATTCCCACGATCCAAATGTAACGATCAAGTCCAGATCGAAAATGCCATTCGTGCAAAGGAGGGTATCTCGGTTTAGAAGGATCCGGATCATTGTAACCTGTAAATGGTAGATGAAGTGGATAAGTTAATCCTTTTTCTTTTCCAATAGAAAAGAGGCACTAAGTTATGTAGATGGGATTCCAAAGAAAGCCTTCAGCTATTACAGACCTAGAAGAAATGTTAATGGGCTCCAAACTATGTCAAAGACATTAGGCACCTCCCAGATCAGAATAACAATCAAGAAGCAGGAAGCTATTTTAATTGCAATCACCGATCCAATCTCATTGTATCTGTTTAGAAGTCCAAGTGCACCATATACCATTAGTGTGAAAAGAGTGTGCATTGGGCATATGTAGTACAGCACGTAGTCATTGTTCAGGACAATGCAGCAAAATGCCACAAAGAAGTTAAGGCGCCACATCATCTGCTTGAGAAGGGAGGGAGGTCAGAAGAACTTTACAAAAGAAAAAAAAGGTTTTTATTTTTTTTACATCTCCTTGAAAATATGCTAAATTGCAAAGATACCCCTACAAAGTTGGTAACAGAGGCTTGTGTGCAAATACACAAGGTTTACAAGGGTATGCATACAAATAGTCAAATACCAACTCTGTAGAGGCATTTGTGCAATTTGGTATACCGACAGAGGCATATATGTGGAAAAGATCTCAAAAACTTTTTTTAAAAAAAAAGAATTATAAATGAAGTACTGATGAAGGCACCTGAGCAAATCGTCCAAGACTGAAGTCCTTCCGTACATAGTAATAAGAGAAATTACCAAAACCAGTCATCCACACATAGGCAGCTATAAAAACACGAATAGCATTGTATATCTCTTTTGCATTGAAGTAGTGGTACATCAAAAACAGCACCTGAAAAAGGAAACAGTGGCCAAGGCCAAAAGGAGTTATTGACACTCGAGGTTTATAAAATGTATTTAATATGTTGACACAGATTAAACCAACCTGCATCCAACCCTTCCATTCTTCAGTCTGATGCCTATTCAGATACTGAATAAATTTTCCCGAGAAAGGTGACTTATCTTGGTGGATCTTAAAAGAAGTCATTGCGGCAACAATGATCAGAAGAAAGTAGAGAAAAAGAAAAAGGTCCCGATTATAACTCTGCAAATGAAAATTAGAGTCAAGATCAAACACTTACAATAACTAGGAAAATGACTCTATGAAGAAGTTTACTCACAATAACTAGGAAAATGACTCTATGAAGAAGTTTACAGATATGTAGATAAATAAAGTGAATTAGCCAAACAGTCACGGGCCGCTAACCGAATTTCAACAAATAAATGGCTAGATTTGCTTATAATATCATGGTCAGCAAAGAAGCTAAGTTTCATAGAGCCAAAATATGACAAGATATCTCAACAATTTGATTATTATTCAAAAAACAAATACAACAATAAGTAAACAACGATCAATACTTTAGAGATTTAAGTACAGCAGACTTACATATCCTATAAAACAATGTTCTGCACATTATAAAACAATATTCTATAGATTAGAGCTCAGTAGCACCTTTGTAGACTCTCCAAGTAGATTTGTACGATCGCAAATGTAAAAGTAGACCAAATAACCTCCAAATTCAGATCTAGAAAACAAAAGCCCCAATCAGTCATGTAAGGATAACCTTAACAAGAATCAATGCCTTCAAGAACACCAGATTCACTTACATTGCCCTTAGTGTCAACCGATTCTCTAGCAAAAATGCCTCATCCAACATGAATAGTCTGAGCACATGAGGATTAAAATAAATGTAGAATTTGCCTATAAGTTTTGAATATAATCCAATAAAGTACTCTTACCTACTGAAATGGTGCCATGTAGAAGAAACATCATGAGCTTTAGTAGATGCTGCTTGAAGGCCATCCTCTAATAACAAGGCTCTATCTTCCTTCTCTGTCTCATTATTCATGACAACTGAGTCAAGGTTGGAGTGTCTGGCACTGGATGAGTAAAAGGAAAGGTCAAAAGAATGTCTTGGAAAAATACTAGCGTTATTGTAGTATCGATAGGTTCCATGAAGATGGTGTTACTACAAGTAATTTCAACAACTAGTTCTACTCATGGAACCTTGCTAAATTCAATCGTTACTTGTCAGATAGCCTAGCTCTACTATAAGTTAGATAGTTTATTCATACATCATGCAAGTTTCATTACGTAATTCAAGTCATCAATGAGCCAGTACATCCATCTCCTGGACCATTTTTATGAAGATAGTCAACTGTAGTACATGCATAAAAGTACCTAATTTGCAATATCCCAGGACAATCAAAATGAGATACAGACTGAAGAGGTGCAGTATGAAAGAAAAAGAAACCATCAACAATATCATGTATTGACTATAGTCGTAATGTGCAGCAAACTTGATTGGTTTACAATAGAGAGCAAAAAGCCAGATTTGTAATCATTAACACAACTGAAATTTCCAGATGAAGAGGAGGGGACTTACACTTTATAAGAAGATGAATTTTTCTTATGTTCCAGAAACTCGGAGTATATCCATGCGAAAAAAAGGGGAACAAATCCAAGTAAAAACGACACCTGCATCATTATTCAAAGATAACTTGATTCAGGGGAAAAGAAACAAACCAATTTAGCATTTTTTGTAGAACTCTACTGGTATCAACAAATAAAAGACAGAGCATCCATTCCATAAAGACGGAAAAAAAAATGCCAACAGATAATCAACATTCATGATGATGTTTCTAGAGTGTCAAAACTTCAAAATGAAAAAAAAAAAGAATAACGTAAGGTATTGCTTAGCTTTCAGTCCCTTAATGAATAAGGAACAAAATATTTCATTCAAGTTCTTTTGCCTACTATACAATAGGGGTACAATTTATATTAACCGATCTTTTCAAAAAGAAAGGAAAAAGTATCACAATTACTACCTGCTGGCCTCAGAAAGCGGGGGCCTTAAATTAGCACAATGTTGCAGGCCTCTAATTTCGACTCATTTCACATTCAATCTTGACTAAGTCTATATAATAATCGAGCGAACTTATCATAAGCTAAACAACTATTTTAACGTATACATATTTCAGGAGGGGTTAAAATGGACAGAGATTGCGTACAGAGGGGGGAAGCTATGATTACCTACATGTTCTCCTATCTTCTATCTGCTTCACTGAAAAGTCTAACCCGGAAAGAGATATTTCTGTCTACTCCTTAAAAACTTGACCTAAACCTAAAAACGTTCCATTTACTCTGCTTTTCCATTATATCCAAGATGCCGGATAGTGGCAATGTGCCCAGCATGTGCGTGTATAATTCATCCTAGAGCTAGCAAGCATCGACAAGCTTAGCTCCAATATGATGTTTTTGAGTTTCTTTGTATCACAGCAGTTAAACCAAATATATTCTCAATATCTGAAAAACATAAACTTTATATAAGTATAAGCAAAGTTGCAATCATGACTGACTTGGTAACATCAAACGTTTGATATATATGTATAACCAAAAGACAATTTCATACAATCCAAATTTGTACCCAAACTATGTTACTCTGAAATTTTGTTTGGTTACAACATACATCATGTCAACTGATAATTCAAAGTCCGTCAATAATTAAATTCTGCGAACTTCAATTATTGTTAACATGATAGAAGTTCCTTTATATGCGCTATTACATAATGAGCATCGGGTGCCATTATCATGTGCACAAACCATTCAGCATTGTATAAGGTACTTCTTTAAATCATTAACCTTAGATACTCTGCTTATGGAGATCGCCAATTTTCCATGTAGGTAAAGAGGTGTGTAGTCACCCTCAATGACAGGCTATTACGAAATGGCCCACCTCATCTTTTATTATTTTTTTGTAATTGACGCCCAATTAACTTTTGATCTTTTGGAATTGGGTGGTTTTGCTCAATTGAATTGGGATTTTATCAAATTTATCGACGATATAGACAAATTTAGTGGTTTTAATTGCTTTATAGTCAAAAAAAAAAAACTAATAGCCAATAGAGCCATTAAACTTAGCAAATTTTTTATCTTAACTAACTAGGATAACTCAAATTAAAAGTAAAAGAAGTTTACATGAGTATCAATAAAAAAAAAAGTAAAGTTGAGGTCCTTAAGCTGAGGGAGTCTGGTGCATTTTTACCGTTCTATACTTTTCTCCCTAGTCCAAGATAGAAGTGGCGACACAAGAATAACAATACCAATTTATGGCTCAATTTCTATACGTTTCAGTAGAACCTAGATGCTCCTCGTTCGCTGAAACCCTAGATGAATCACTACATGTTTAAGAAAGCTCCAACGTTTACTATCTTAAATTTGCTCTATAAGTTTGTGAAATCGAAGGACAAACGCTGCAACTACAGATCATTAGATCATGTTTTGCAAACAATTTCCTAAACTTCGATATCTATAACCAAATCGAATAATCTCTAACTGAGTTCGCTACTATTTTCTCGTTCATTCTAAGAGTAGCAACAAAAAAAAAACCAAAACAAAACAAGTCGACATGGATCTAAAACTGCGAATAACAATTCCGAAAACACAAGAGATCTACATATAGAAAAATGTTTCGATCTCCGAGCATTTCCCCTTACCTGGCCCGGAGTAATCGGTCGCGAAACCTCCATGGCGATCGAAGAACGGGGAGCCTACGAGTGGAGGAGCTCCAAAACCACGAGCGTTACGTAGATCGCTACGTCGAGGGTCGATGGGGGAAAACCCTAGTTTCTGAAACGAGAGAAGAGAGCGCGCGCGCGAGAGAGAGAGAGAGAGAGAGTGGTACGGAAATTAAGCGCGGTTCTTGATATGGTTTTTTCGATTTTAAAGCGGTTGAGCGAGCGATGGAAGAGAACGTGAGTATTTTTGAGGGACCGACAAATGTGACTCTTTTTAAGGACCCAGAGGGACCCGCACTCAAAAATATATTATTGGGTAGCGCAAGATAATGCCACGTCTTAGGCTCTATAATATTTAAATTAATTATTATTGCCACGGTAAGCGATTACCGAGATGCCACCGTCGTTCGCACCCGGCCCAACTGATTCCCTGCACGTGGCATGCACGTGACATGGAGGAGTGTGTAGATGTCGAGACAACGCAATTACTGCCTTTTTGGAGCAGCGCTCTTGACTGCATGTTTTCAGAAGCTAGTGCAGTGAAAACAGAAGTACACAGATGATGATTCAAATGCCACGAAGAATGTGTGTATATATATATATAAATAATAAGTAATTTCACACTACTGGTCATTAAGTTTATTCATTGTAAAGATAGCTCTAAGTTGTAGCAAGTAAATGATCACCATGCTTATTTTACTTGGTCACTGTGGTTCAATTATATTTATTTAAATTGGTAGATTGTATTATTCTGTACAAAATAGTCCGAAACAATATGACGATTGAATTAATAAAACTGCATTCGGTGCGACAAATAGAATCAGCTGCTAAATCATCCCCCGGCCATCAGAAAGTTAAATAGAATTTGGCTGGTATAAGAGTAATAAAACGAGATTGAAGTTTGTGAAAGTCTTCATTTTTAAGTAAAGTGACAAATGGGATAATTTACGCTAATAACAGCCGTAGGGACTCGTAAGCTGCGAATGGGCCGGGCCTATAATTATCCGTATTGGGCCGGACCTAATACTACCGGGTCGGACCCAAGCCCCAATCCCATCCATCTTCGTTTTCACCTTGCCCCTCTACTAGGGTTTCGTCGCCCTTGTCCGAGACGTTAACCCCCTCCGACGCGAGATTTCTAGGATACGTGATTCGATCTAGAGAATACTTTGTTTTTTCGTTTGTTGTGTCGTTGGAACCCTAGATATCGTTCGAATTGGGGTCTGATAGCATCTGGATGATTAGTATTTGATTCTCGGCGCTAATTTGTGCCCAACGATCAATCCATGTGAAGCGTTGCAAAAGATCGATCTTTTTGGATGAAAACAGTGTGCTTCAGTGACAAATTATGATCTCGAAGAGTATGGTTGATGATTGTTTTGGGTTGACACTGAATCATTCACAAATTCTACACCATTTCTTATCATGTATTTGAAAGAGGGTCGCTTGTTACTGTCGAGGGCCCGAAACTCCAAAGTTCCAATCTTTCTCAGCATGAACTTGATCTCCGAGCAAGGACAAGTCGGTATTCCGAATGCAACTCCGATGAGAGAGATTGATGTTCTGAAGAGGATTCGAAATGAGCGCGACATTGTTGTGGCCGTAGAGTTCTTCAAATCGCTTCCTCACTCGAAAGCTTTCGAGCACACGCCCCGCACTTACCAATTGATGATAGAGAAACTGGCGAGAGAGAACGAGATGGATTCTGTTCAATACCTACTTCAGCAAATGAAGCTGGAAGGAATGGTTTGCTCGGAGGAGACCTTCGTCGCCGTCATAAATTCCTATGCTCGAATCGGATCGGCTGAGCAAGCCCTAAAGACGTTTTATCGAATCCATGATTTGGGTTGCAGGCCGACGGTGAGAATCTACAACCATCTTTTGGATGCGCTGCTTAAAGAGAACAAGTTTGGCATGATCAGTCCGATCTATAGTAATATGAAGAAAGATGGAATGGAACCCAATGTGTTTACTTACAACATCCTGATCAAAGCTCTGTGCCAAAACGATCGAGTGGATGCCGCTCAGAATCTTCTTGTGGAGATGTCGAGTAAAGGGCACTGTCCAGATGAGGTTAGCTACACGACAATAGTATCCGCTCTTTGTAATTCTGGTAAATCGAGCGAAGCTAAACAGCTTGTAATGAGGATTACTCCTTTTTCGCCTTGTTACAATGCTCTAATTGATGGGATGTGTAGAGAATTTAGAATACAAGATGCTGTTTCTTTGGTGGATGAAATGGTGGATCGGCGTGTAGGCCTTAATTCGGTTACCTATACTGCTATAGTAAATGCACTTTGTAAGAAAGGGGACTTGAAGATGGCTTGTGCTGTTCTTGCACAAATGCTTAAAAGAGGTTGTTGTCCTAATGTCATTACTTTCACCGTATTGATGAAAGGGTTTTTTGATGAAGGTAGAGTATCCGAAGCTCTCGAAATCTGGAATTGGATGATAGAAGAAAAATGGGTACCTAATGTTGTCGCATACAATGTTATGATCCATGGTCTTTGCAATAATGAGAATCTGGAGAAAGCCTTATTATTCTTTAGAGAAATGGAACAAAATGGTTTCCCTCCAAATGTTCGAACTTACTGTACTCTTATTGATGGCTTCTCAAAAGCGGGAGAAGTAGAAGGTGCTGTATGTATGTGGAACAACATGATGAATAGCGGTTGCAAGCCTAATGTCGTTGTGTATACAAGTATGGTGGATGTATTTTGTCGGAAGTTCATGTTTAATCATGCCCATAACCTTATCAGGAACATGACGTCCGAAAATTGCCCTCCAAATACAGCGACATTTAACGTGTTGATCAAAGGTCTCTGTAACTGTGGCAGGGTAGGCTCGGCTCTAAGTATATTGGATGAGATGAGAAAATATGGGTGTTCGCCGGACACTACGACCTATAATAAGTTGCTTCATGGGGTTTACCAAGAAGGAAACTACAAAGAAGCCTTTCAACTGGCGAATGAGATGCTAGATTGCGGATTTGAGTTGAACTTAGTAACGTATAACACGATGATACTTGGCCTTTGCCGGTTGAACATGACCAACGAAGCTTTACTATTAATGGGGAAAATGACAGTTCACGGAGTTGTACCCGACTCGCTTACCTATAATACAATTCTTAACGCCTATTGTAAAGAAGGTAGAGTTAGGGATGCAGCTCGGCTTTTAGGCGGAATGGTTTCAACAAGCAGTTCACGAGATGTAGTTGCGTATACTACTTTAATTTCCGGCCTTTGCAATCAACAGAGAATACAAGATGCAATGGTTTATCTCTTAAAGATGTTATATGAAGGCATTTGCCCAAATGTTGCCACATGGAAAGTGTTAGTGCGTGGTGTATTTGTTGAGTTGGGTGTTCCTGGGTTAGATAAGATTGTAGAAGATATCCTAGCGGAAGGACGATGGGAATAGTGGCATGAACATTGGGAATTTTTCTGTTTGTCCTTCCTTTAGATAATCAGTGAAACCTTTAAGATTCAAAATGCTATATTGCCGCTGGGATGAATTGGCATTTTGTACCAATTGTTGCGGCTTGATTAACGTGCCTTTTTAAATACACTTGCTTTACATGAGCTCGGAAACAGCAATGTACACCTGTTGTACTTGTATAGAAATAATAGTAATTGATTAATATCCAAGGAAGCTAAACTCATCGTATAATTTTAACTTGCTTTACATTGATGATCTATTTCTTTTATTTTGTTTTGTAAATAAATATCTATTCCATTCGTTTTGTAATCTTTTATTTTGGAAACAAAGATCTATTTCATTCGTTTGTAAAGCATGGATGCTATTACAGAGCTCCTGAGGATCATTTAAGATGGCATTACATTATACTATAGCAATCTTTTTCCCAAGACTTTTTGTGCCAATGTCAATTCCAGCATTTCTTCCGCCATGATTCATGATTCAAACTAAATTTTCCGCTCAAAATGAGAATACATTTGGATAAAATACTACATGACAGGATCAAACTGTAGGAACATCTAACCAAAATTATTACGCCTCAGGCACTTACTGTTGTTTTTTTTTGCTTTTATAAACACAATGTAATTGGGTGTTTAAACTAATACAACAAAAGGCAAACTAAAACAAGCTTATCCACCCTAAAAGTAAAATATTTTTATTGCAACAAGTTGTTGCTGAGATTTAATAAACAGCTGTACTCGAACAGTACACATAAAAACTCAAGCCAGATCAAAACGATTTCACTAGAGAGTAAAAGACAGAAGCCGGGTGCATTCATTCCTGTGTTCTACAACTTGTAGATTAGCATGGTAGTACCAATTGGATCAAACTATTTACAATCAATCCACTAGAAAGAACATACCATGGCCAACCATTTAAGGCTGTGCAATTCATGAACACAGGCAAAACTTCTATACGACCATCGGCCACTACAAGCTTACTACCCTCTCTCTTTGGGCGGCCTGAGTATACTGAAGAGTAGCATACTGCCGAAACTGTAGATTTGCCTCCCAGCAGACAAACTTCAGAAAAAAAAGAGAAAAGAACTGCTCACAACTCCAGTGCCTGTCAAAAATCACAAAATTCTCGTCAACATTAGCAGCAGATTATCTTGCAGAAGCATATATGAAAACAATACAATAAGCTGGAAGTACTCAGGCAAGAGAGCTTGAAGGCTAAATTTTTGCTATTTAACTGCTTATTGTAGCTGCTGTTAGACAAAATAAAAGTTCCTCTGTTTTAACTGGAGCATCATAATAATTAACTAGCTTACAGCCTTAGAGCTTAAAATATTTATTACCAATGAAATTCGCTTCATAAAGATGTAGCATACAAGATTACATCAGATGAGAACATAAAAGTAGATAGAACTAAATAAAAACTGATAAAAATTGTGAGCTAACACCTTCAGAAACCCAATGGCTCGTGTTACAATTACAATACACTTCAACTATAACTAAATATATATATATATATATATATATATATATATATGAACGTCAGACATGAAAATTCTACAAGAAATTCCATGTTGCTTCATAAATCAAACAAATTTGAAGCAGTACAAAGGCACAGAAATATCCGTTTCCAACACAATTCACTTCAATTATAGGAACAAGAAGTCATAGATATGTTGAACTTGAATGACAAAAAAAAGAAAAACAAAAACTGAAGAAGCTATATTAAATCAATAGCACCATAGTGGAATAGCATAATTCACATTTGTCTAGATCTGTCAAAACAAAGACAAATAAAAAAATAAATGTCATAAACAATATATTATAATCGCCAATAAATCAAAACGTAACAGCTAGATGTCTCACTTCCCATTTTTCCTAAATTAGATTAAGATATTAAAAAAAAACTCTAGCAATTAAATCAATAGGCAAAAAATGACTATATAATACATACACTTGAAGTCCGCAGCCATCGTCCGTCAACCCATTCATGGTGAAGCCTGATATGCTCAACTCCGAATTCCATCTCTTCTTTCCAAGGCCGGAAATAAACCATATACCTCGAACAACTCAGAACCTTTGATACGACTCCGACCCACCAGCCGTCATTGTAGAATGCATCAACTTCTTCGAGTAATTTGATTGGTCCAGCTGTACGGGTGTTGGGTGGGGTTGGTCTGATATGGCAAAAATCTATGGTCTCTCTCAGAGGCTTAGTTTCATCATCTGCTCTCAAATTTTCGTACTCCACAAGAAATTTTGTTCCAATCGGCTTAACAACAGTTGCAGCAAACCAAGCTCCACCGAAACCTTCCTCGTCACTGCTAACCTCCACCTTCGTCCCCTTCCGAAATGTTGCTTCCAGCAATTTCTGAAATTGTTTTAAATAAATCAGAAGAGGAAGAGAAGCAGCGTTTCTATATTACTAGTCCGAACTTGGCCGAATGATAAACTATTACATATGTAATGAACAAATCATGTCGACAAACACCGTGCTTATGAGACAAACTATTAATAGTTGAAAGCCAACAAAAAAGGAAAGATCTTACATGAAATTGTTCTAACCTTTGATTCCAGAATCCATTGCTCATCTACCCAATTATATCGGAGCCTCAGCTTTGCCTGGCTAAATTTCATCTCCTTGTCCCAATGCATGGACTTAACGGTATACAGAGAACTCAGATTAGTCTTAGTGATTACTCCAGGCCACCAGCCATTATCATGAAAAGCTTCAACCTCGTCATGAAGGCAAAAATTGACACATGATGAATGCGGCGGACAAGGCCTGATGTGCTGCAAACCAACAATTTCAGATAGCACTTTTCTACCACCATCATATCTCAAATTCTGGTACTCAACCAGGAAGTTGTTCTTCCAAATTGGCTTAGAAACTACAGCAGGAAACCAAGCAATAGGCATGTTCTCTTTCAAACAAGCAACTTCAACTTGAGTTCCTTTCTCATACATTGTATTAGGAATTCCCTGCACAAGAAGACAAACATATTTAGTGTTAAATACCTTTCCAAAGAAAATAAGAAGTGTGTGATAGACAACTCAAAACAGTGGACAATATCAAGAAAAACAACCTTCAATTTTTAAGAGACGACTCCTTGTTTTGATTACAAAATCTGGTTTTAAGCAGAAACATGTCGAATGAAACCCAGCTATGTAACACTCACGAATCTCCAAATAAAGCATCATAACAAACACCATTAAGTTATAATCCGCTTAGAAGATCACTTCCCATGATAAAATCCAACCATTTGTCGTACTGAAGCAGTATGTGTGTACCAACACGCATTCATGTCCTCGTAAACAAAAGAAGGAAACATACAATGTGAAAATTGTAAATAATACTAGCAATAAAACGAAAGGACATATGGATTTCATGAAAACCCTACCCAAGAGCTTAGCACGCAGATGACATATAAGATCACTATTCTAAACTCAACTTAACTTAAAGCCCAATAAAGACTCAAGCATAACTCGGAAAGATCCGTATAAATGTGAAGAGCGCAAGATGAGGGAGAAGAAGGGTGCAATAGTACCGTCCACTGGGGCAAAACCCACTTCCCCTCGACCCACTCCTGATGAACCCTAACCCGATCGAGCTCGCACTCCAGCGTCTCCCTCGACGCCGGGAAGGAGACGACGACGCTCCTCCTCCCCCTCCCCATCGCCGCAGCCGCAGCCGCCGCCACCCCGACCCACCACGCGTCGTTGTGGAGCACGTCCACGGCCTGGTGGAGCGCGAATCTCGATGCGGCCGAGGGAGGCGGGCGGGGTCGCACGTGGCGCGCGTCGACGGTCTCCCGGAGCGGCCGGGGAAGGCCGGAGCCGCCGCCGGGGTCGTCGTCGGCGACGAGGGAGTCGTCGGCGACGAGGGAGTCGTACTCGACGGTGTAGCGGCGGAGCTTCGGCATGGAGCGGACGACGCGGGCCTCGAAGTAGGCGCCGCGGAAGCCCTCCTCGTCGCTGCTCACCTCCACCTCGTCCCCCGTCCTGAAGCCCCCCGGCCCCATGGATCTCCTCCTCCGTCAATGGCGATCCCCGCCCTTCTTCATCTTCGTCTAGGCTTTGCTCAGGGTTTTGTCGTGCAGTGTATTTGGCGGGAGGAGTAAAGAAACTACTGAAGAACGGAGGTCGCTGCCATTTACAGACGAGGAAGATGAACGGAGCATTTGTTCGCAATCCTCTGTGGGTGGTTGTGTGATGCTGTGATACAAAAGGACAAAAAGTTTGGTTGATTGTGTGGTCACCGCAGGGTGAGTTTAAACCCACCATGCAACAACTAGCAAGTATCACCGCTATTCAATAATCAAGAGGAACTGAGGAAGGATATCAACTGATTATAAAGCTGCTCTTTTTTTTTTTGTTTTTCTCTTATAACTATCTTTTTTTAAAAAAAAAATATTTATTCAATAAAAATAGATTTATATTTTTACATAAAAATTATTAAAAAAATTTATTAAAAATTACAAGGTATAGATTCAAATTATTCTAACATAAAAAATAACAAAAAGTATAAAAATAATAATAAAAGTAATCTAATATAAGCTTTCAATAAGTCTACTATATTATATAAAGTTATGTTTATTTTTTTGACTATTTAGTTAATGCATTTTGATAATTTTATTAGATTTTATTTAAAATAATAGATATGTTAATAATAATATAGACATTGGCGATAAAAAATAATACAAAAATGTATAAATATAAATATAAACATAAAATACTATATAAAGATTTAATAAAATATAATAATAATATTATAGTGTCTGAAAAAAAAATAAATATAATAAATAAAGCTAACACTATTTAAAGTATACTTTCCATTGCCATGGGCCATGGGCCTTGCGGTCACTTTACCGGGCTTTGTAGGCGACACAATTGATGTTAACGCTCTCTGTGTGTTTACGTCACCAACATTATAAAGACAGTCAAAATCGGTCAACTACTCTTTAACGGAAAAAACAAGTTATCCATTGGGACTCTTTATAACTTTCCAGTGAACGGAAAAAACAAGTTATCCATTGGGACTCTTTATAACTTTCCAGTTTCACTGACAGCGTCAGTTGCAAAATATTTGATAATTAATTTTGAAGATTTTAAATTTGAATCATAATTGATTTATATTTTTAGTTATATTATTTTTTTTATATTTTTATGTAACGAAAAACTCCAAACATGTCCCCACTGATACAAACAACTACGTGTAAACATATGAACCCTCATCTGGATAAATTACATGACAGTTCTCACTTGATCTCTATTCTCATAATCTTTATAATTGAACTCTCAATATGTGTTGTTTACATAAAATCGGAAGATGTATTAGGCCTTTGAGTGAATAAACTAATAAAAATTAAGAGCCCAATTCCAAAAACATAATGTTGTACCTGCAAATATACAAAATAAAAGTATTTGACGGTTTTGATTGAGTCGACCAAAAAATTTTACGAGGATTGATTCACTCGGTAAATTACCGTACAAAACTAAGGCCAAACATCAAGTGCCCCTCCTCTTCAAACTCAGGCCCAAGCCTAATACTCCGCTCTTCAAAACCCTGATTGGGCGGCCCACATGACGGCCCAATTTGGCTTGCGCTTCATCATCGTCAACCTAATTGGGCCCTTTGAAACCTCAGCCTACAAGCCCCAAGCACAATATTCTCTGACTTTAATTTCTTTTTCTTTTTTTTTTCTTGTCCCTGAATACACGAACAGTATGCATATTTATGATTGTCTAATGTTTAGTTAGTAATTGATATAATATTTGATAATATAGTTATTAAAAGACTTAATAACCCATCATAAATCAAGTAAGTAAAATATTTCACGCGCCATTCATGAATTAGGCCTTCCATCTTTTCCAACTTAAAAATGATAAGATATAGAAAAAATTACACGAGGGATTTTGATTTGCACGATGCATTTATATTTCATTAACCAAATAACTACAAAACGTTTCTTCAAACGTTTGCTAAACTATGGAAACTTTCCTAATTTTATTACTGATGAATTTAACCTGAATGCAGAATTTCTGGCTACTGAGTAGCTCCAGCTCCTCCTCAGGCTCTACAATTGTTACGAAATAGCGAGGTCCGCCAATTGGAAATTCACTATCTCAAATAGTGGATTAAGAACACCATTAGCCTAATATCATATCAAACTAGAGAAGAAGAATAAGAACAATGAAGAACAAGAGATAATTTTCTCTTAATTTAAAATAAAAAAATTCTCACACACATAAGTTAAATTTAAAAGGTGGTGAAAATATAATTAACAAAGTTCATATGTTTTCATAAATGCATGCATGCTACTCACATAAACAAATTAAAAGAATTGGTGGGTTTAAAAGATTAGCTAGCTCTTAAGTCAAGGGTAGAAATGAAAAAAGATTATATTTATGAATGTTGGTTGAAAGGTGGAAGGTGTAGATGAAAATCAAAATGTATGTATAGATAGTTTTTGGACTATATGAATAGCATGAATAAGTTATGAAAATACATACAAAAACATAAATAAAATAAAAGATAAAAGTTTACTTTAAAATGTACCAACAACAAGCCGGTGCTCGTCCTTGGCCACTTTTCGACGAATGCACTGAGAAACCTGGGAGGAGGAAGCTTTCACTTGGCTCGACAAGCAACAAACCCGGGTCGGTTGTCTACGTTGCATGCGGAAGCGAGCTTTTATTTAAGCTGAGAGCGCGCTTACGACTGGCCCATGGGCTAGAACTCTCGGGCCCTACCATTCATTTGGGCCTTAAGGAGCCCTATATGGAGAAAAGCCCAAAGGAATTGCGGAGGATTTAGGATATTGGGCGATGAATCCGAAGGAGGGTTTTTGACCCACTGTGGGTCGAACTTAATTCCGGAGGCCCTTCAATTTGGGCTTGTCAACGACGAAGGGCTCAACGCACGGCTTTTGGCGTCGAAGATAAACGGGGTGGAGATCCCGAGGAACGATGGGGATAGACTTTGGCTGGTGATGACGTGGCAAGCACTGTACGATTGGTGACCGGACCGACGAAGGAAAGGAGCAAGGAAAAGAGCGATGGAGTCGAAGGGAAAAATTCTAGAATGCCGCGGGTATGTTAGTGACGTGGCGTGACAAATCAACCAAATTAATTCTTTTAAGAATATATGTTCCATCATGATTGTAAAAAAATATTTTTATTGTACTTTTGTTTGAAAAGAAGGAATGTGATTGGCTTGTTATTGATGACCTGGTACAAGTGTGACAGTGTAGAATTCCTCAGTCGAAGGGCGTAGTACTCTTTTTTTTTTTTTAATATAGTATAACGGACTATTCCTAGAGCAAGTGGCAACAGGTTTGGCAGTTGGTACTCGAGATTCTAAATTCGAATACTAGTTGATTCACATTTTCAGCTAAATTTATTTCTAAATGAAATAAACGATGCGGATAGCGTGCTACCTATCTCTCTAAAAAAAAAAGAAAAATGTAGTATATTATTCACTTTATTCATTTAAAAGACAAATTAGATTACAGCGGTGAGACATCCGGGGTCTCGAATAGTGCGGGATAATAAAAAAAAATTACAGCTCGTGAAAGTGCCGATTAGCAGAGAGAAGCTGTTTCCAAGAGTTCGACAACTTTTTAATCTTGCGGATTGCAATAAGAGAGACTAGCTAAACCGATCTAAAAGTATCGTTTGTGATCTCCCAAATGACCCATCATCATATTGCTAATTCAGAAAATCTATTACACATAGGTTTGCGAACCTTTCCTACTTGTCCATCTATCATAGATCGAATTAATGTCGACTCCCAAATTCCTAAACTGAACACCCTCCACGGCCATCACTAATATAAATTTAGCACAGACGCACGTAGTAAACAAGTGATCAATAATTTTCTCTTTAGTCCTGCACAGCACATAGACTGTATCTTCGATCCAACCTCTCTTCAGTAGATTATCTAGGCACACAGTTGAAGGGTGTAACTAGAAGAACATCGTTGCTTGAAAAATATTCGAGGGAATCAGTGGAGTATCTTGAAGGAAATAGGCCACTTAGAAAAGAGTGAGAAGGAATTTGGTTTAGTGGACTTCTAGTCTTAACTAATAAAGGAAAAGATGGGTTTTTCGTTGGTTTAACCGAGCAATTAGTATCCTTCTTCCNTTTTTTTTTTTTTTTTTAATATAGTATAACGGACTATTTCTAGAGCAAGTGACAAAAGGTGTGATAGTTGGTACTCGAAATCCTAAATTCAAATACTAGTTGATTCACATTTTGAGCTAAATTTATTTCTAAATGAAATAAACGATGCGAATAGCGTGCTATCTATCTCTCTAAAAAAAAAAAGAAAATTGTAGTATATTATTCACTTTATTCATTTAAAAGACAAATTAGACTACAGCGGTTAGGCATCCAGCGTCTCGAACAGTACGGGATAATAAAAAAAAATTACAGCTTGTGAAAGTGCCGATTAGCAGAGATAAGCTGTTTCCAAGAGTTTAACAACTTTTTAATCTTGCGGATTGCAATCAGAGAGACTAGCTAGACCGATCTAAAAGTATCGTTTGTGATCTCCCAAATGACCCATCAACAGATTGCTAATTCAGAAAATCTATTACACATAGGTTTGCGAACTTTTCCTACTTGTCCATCTATCGTAGATCGAATTAACGTCGACTCCCAAATTCCTAAACTGAACACCCTCCACGGGCATCACTAATATAAATTTAGTACAGACGCACGTAGTAAACAAGTGATCAATAATTTTCTGTTCAGTCCCGCACAGCACATAGACTGTATCTCCGATCCAACCTCTCTTCAGTAGATTATCTAGACACACAGTTGAAGGGTGTAACTAGAAGAACATCGTTGCTTGAAAAATATTCGAGGGAATCAGTGGAGTATCTTGAAGGAAATAGGCCACTTAGAAAAGAGTGAGAAGGAATTTGGTTTAGTGGACTTCTAGTCTTAACTAATAAAGGAAAATATGGGTTTTTCGTTGGTTTAACCGAGCAATTAGTATCCTTCTTCCTGCATGTTCTATTTGGCTGATTTGAGTTCATACAGAAATATTACGTAAGTAGAGCAATTTAAAACGATTATTTTTTTTAATCAATTTTGCGGGGTTTTAAGTTAGAAATTAGGAATTCTACTTTTAGGACTTGAGCTAGCTCATCAAATAGAGGACTACCACCATAAACCTTAAAGGCTTGATCAGTTTTCAAGCAATCTCTTAGGCTAATTGTATCAAAATACCAATTTGTAACCAATTTACACATTGTGCACTCTACTCATCTCTTTTTTTTTTAATTTGTTCACGGGTTCCTCACTTTAATAAAAGCTTCTCCCAGATCCTATGATGCGCATCCTTTGTTTATACATGTCTTACTCAGGTTCATCAAAAACCTAAACTCCACTGAATGAATCACGGAGCCTAGGACAATGACACTGTTATAGCTAAGAGTCGTAACAAATTAAGGAGGAGCATTTTGGGAATATGCAAGATGAGGGAGCATTTAAGGAGTTTGGACCTCTCTTACAATGAAATGTCTCCGTCACTCTGTCTCCTCTCCCTGGACTCGGATGTGAATTTCACGTGAGAGGAGGGAGAAACTTCCAAACTTAGCAAAGATACAAGCAGAGGCATAGAATCTTCTGGGAGAGAGAGAGAGAGAGAGAGAGTAAAAAGATTGCGATAGAAAAGTAAACTCTTTTGAGGAGTTAAAAAGTTTAATGCAGGGTCAGCCCCCCATGCAGTGATGCAGACGCTGTAAAATTTCGACCAGGAGATGAGGGTAAGTAATTATGGGTTGTTGATGCTCAGCATTTGTTTCATGCCATTGTAACTTAACGCAACAACATTGAATTCAAGGGGGGGCTCGTGGAATTGTCTCTATCTATCTGCTCAGATTGTAATCAAAACTCACAAGTGGAGTGGTGTCCTTTAAGTAAGGTAATCTTATTTATTGGGATTTTATCAGAGAAGAAGATCTTCTCTCAGAAAAAGCTTATAATAATGACCGGAAAAATTAGTCCAAGTCACCGGCCAGAGATAAGGCTAAAAAAGTATATTTGGGCCAAAGTATTAAGTTTTACTTGGATCCTCAAATTCTCAAGTTGAATATTTAACATCATAAATTTTTGAGTCTCTCATTTTACTTTATTTTTTTGAGAAAAAAAAGGTAACATAATACCCGTTTCATTCATTTAGCAAATAAATTTAGCTACAGGGATTGAATTAATGTAGCCTCAAAAAACATTGAAGGTGGCAAAAAAAAAAAATAATCATAAAAAAATTGATAGTTCTATTCCTCACTTAAAATCAAATCACTAAGCGCTACGAAACTTAGTCTATGTTCTGGTCACGTCCTAAATTCATCTAATAGGTAAAAAAAGGTAAAAAAATTGGTTCCTAAAAATTATGTTATCTCTTTTCCGCCAATAGGTTATGACCCCGGTGAGTCTCATTTTAGTTTTCTTTTTGGTTATTGTTGGAGAAAAAAAAATTATACTTGCAGTTATTGCACTTGTACAATCATGGATTGTGCATCCAATAACTCTGGGATTCCATATCAAATTTTAGCTATGCAATCCATTAATTGTATTCTGGCGCCTTTTCTGCTCTGATGCACAAGTATAGAGAGTAAAGAAAAGAGTGAAATACCTCTAAAAAAGCAAAATATCAAATATTCAATTTAAATATTGAGGGCCAAAATAAAACTTGACTAGTGGAGCTGTGAACGAACTAGTAGTGTAATTTATCCTATTCAAGATGCCAAGCTTTAAACACCATCTCGCCGTTTTGGGGATTGGAATACTAAAACTTAACTAGGAAAGATCTTCCAGTGACAAACAAACGAAAGAGGAGCTGAAATTCAGAATGGTCCCGAGCCATGTCAGGTGTTGANATTACGCCAAGCTATTTAGGTGACACTATAGAATACTCAAGCTTTAAACACCATCTCGCCGTTTTGGGGATTGGAATACTAAAACTTAACTAGGAAAGATCTTCCAGTGACAAACAAACGAAAGAGGAGCTGAAATTCAGAATGGTCCCGAGCCATGTCAGGTGTTGAAAAAAAAAAAAAATTAATCTCAAAATAAAACATCGTGTGATTACTAATGTCTTACAAGAGTTTTCTTTTATAGCTACAGTCTAATAATTTACTTGTATGAAACAAGATGTCTATGCATACAAATGGACCCTTAAGCTTTGTTTAGATGTGTTGATATTTTGTTTAGCATTTTTTTTTACTCATAAAATATACTATGATAACAAATTTTGACGTTTGTGCCTTATAAATAGCTGAATCAAAATTCAGACTTTTAATAATAAACAAAATACAGTGAATAAAATATTACTATTTAACTTACTCTGCGGTCCAAATAATAATACGTCAATTAATACTCTTTTTTCAAAGAGGCCATAACTTGGGGCCACTAATATAATTTTCTTTTTTTTAAAAAAAAAAAAAAAACCCCAGCAATCAATCGACATGAATGAAAGATCAATGTTATCATGATACGAGTGCAAGGGACCGGTGCCATATCCATCATCTCCAAAACAGTGAGAAAAGATTCGCGGCTCTCCCCGTATCCCGCTCACATGAAATAAACTAACGCCAAAATAGGACGCACTGCCGCTGCTTTCGCCTCACACCTTAGGACGACCTTACGTTGTATCGGCAAAAACTGTGGGGCCCACCGCCGAACGAGAGGTCAACCGCGCCGTGNGAAGTTATCGCATGGACCGGGTCTATAGAACAGGGTGTTCAAAAACTCAAATCTAAAGCCTCACACTATTATTGCCCTTTCTCAATTTTGTATAGAATTTACAAATTCTAAAAAATATATATTCCGATATGCAGAAAAAAAATTGTTTCTACTTATATCATGATTGACTAGCTCGTAACATAAGGCAGTCAAATAATAGATATCAACATTTTTACTAATTTTATATACTTTTTATTTTTTATAATAATTACGGACAATTCACAAATCCCTCTTACTATTTAATGTAAAATTTTTATTTTTTAAAAAAATGCAAAAATAACTAACAATGCCAAATGAGGTCAACTGTTATGCCTGCTTACTGTTTAAATAGTAAGTTTTTAAAATTATTATTTTTTTTGTAAATAAATTAGATTATGTTTTAGATTTTAAAGGCGCGGTCTATAGAGTGGGGCTATCCAATGATTTCTCCAAGTGGAGTATGAGGCGCCCGCTTTAGATTTCGTGCGCAATCCACGTGTTTGTCGACGTTCTCCCACTCAGCCGTTCAAACTTCCAGAATGTGGAATGTGCTATTTTATGTTTGTGCACGGCAAAAATAGTCCTTGTGCTTAACACCCGTAACGTGTTTCTAAAATCGACAAAGTAACTCAAATTACAAGGTTCAGATAGTAGTGGATGTACGCCTATGGACTTTCATACGGTTCAGCACTAAATGTTACTTACCAACTATAATTCTAAGCCTCATTGTGCTGCACAAAAAATTTTTAAAAATTGTTACCTATAGTATGAATTGAGCTAGAATACTTTTAAAAGCACCAACTCCTTAGTGCTTCTAGATTTCTAGCCCTTGGATCTACTCCTTAATTACTAATAGCCCTTGGATTTATTCCTTGATTACTAATAGCTATTGGATCAAATACTATTCCACCTATCACTATCATTCCAACCTTATATCTCTCTATCCAATAGCTAAAAACTCAAAAGCACCGCTCTCTTGATGCGTTTGAGAGTATTCTAGCTCAACTCCCTATAGTATTGGCAAATTGAAAGAGGAAATAGACTAAGCATGATAAGAAAGTTGAAAAAAAAGTCCTCTTTTTCTTCTTTTTTTTTTTTCACTCCAAACTATAAAATTTAGTATTGCCCCATTTATAAACTTTAGCAATTTTGTTAGGTGTTGATTAGTGACATAGGCGTCAAGATACATTTTAAACTTGTCAGCTATTAATATTATAAAATTCATCAGTCAAAATAAAAATTTATGAAGTTCACCATGTTTTGACGAGGCTACTAGTTTTCTTCACAATTGTAAATTAAATTGAAAAGGGGATTTGACGAATCATTCACCGACATGTATGTGGAAAACTTTTTTTTTTTTTTGAATTTAATAGTGGTAGGTTTTGATTTATTTTTCTTAATAAATGAAATAGATAACGTTCTACCTCTTTCACAAAAAAAAAAAAAAAACTTGGAACCTTAGCATGTGAAATAAATATGTTGCTCCAGCAGTTTAAATTATTTTGAACTTTTTTTTTTTTGTAAATGCCCGTACGCAAATTATTATGTACTTTGTTTCATTGTTTACACCTCAACCTCAATAGAAACCGGTGGCCACGCTCGATCGCACGTGCGAGCTAGTGTTCATGCACATGTTTAGCAGTAACACGTACTCAACCCCAACCCCAACCCCAACCACTAACCCTAACTCAACCTCAAACCCTAACCCGACATCTTATATTGCCCTTTTTTCTTGATAAAGCCTCGTACTGTTCCACAACCATTTTGGCTCCTTTACTCCTCTTAATATCTATCCAACTCACAAACTCCCTTTCACTCGAGAAATCTCCTCTCTGCTGCAGCTTCTGACTACATATCTTTACGCTATTGCTTCACGAACTCTTCTATCCCCTTCTCCTTCTATGCGCGTCTACAAGGTAATTAGATGCCTTTCTCTATCCATTTCCCCCCTCAGAGTAATGTGTTTTGCTTTTTAATTCACTCATACGTTAGAAATAAGTTTTGATGTGTAGGTTTATCTCTTGTTTTGCTATGTGAGCGAGAATTCATGAGTAGGAGTGAGATTTTCCTCTATGGGTGTGTGGAGTGGCTAATGAAGTTTTAGCACATATTTGTTCCTTCCATGTATTTTTCTCTATCTTAAAATATGTCATCTTCTTTCCCATGCAGGCACTTAAACATTTGTGGTGGGAAAATCTGGAATCCAGCCACCTCTTCTATCTAAATTCTAGCTCTATCAGCCATATGGTATGTGTAAAATACAGAACTATGAAATGGAAACAATATCAATCTGTATGTTAGCTACTTATGCTTGATTAATTTTACTTGCTTCTAATTCACCTTTTACATGTTTTTCAGCAAACAGCTAATTCTGGACCAACTTCAATGGGTGGGTTCATTAACATCAAGTCTCCTATTATCGACCTTATCGTAAGCCATCTAGAAATCTTGTTTTATGATCAAAGGATGCAGATCCTCCATGAAGGCAACATCAGCTTGCAAGGATCTCCTCAAGTTCTAGCCAATTTTAGGCAGCGTTAAGTCCTGTACGGTGCTATCCTGATTGAGCTTATGACCCTTCCATCTCCCACAATCACCCATTTCCTTTCCTCTCCCACAATCACCCATTTCCTTAACCTTCTTAACATCTTCACGCTTTTCTCTTTCCAAACTTTTTCTTGACCTTGTAAGACCTTCTCTCCATCCCCTAAAACTTCACTCTCCTCAAATCATTCTCGTCTTATTCTCTTCCCACGTCTTCCTCCTACATCTTTCCGACTGAGTTCCCAGTCTCAACATTTCTCTCTATCCTCCTAACTCTCACCCCCTACTCCCGTCTATCCCTCTTGAGCTTATACATCACCTCTGTCGAGCATCAATTTCTACAATTTACCATCATAAGTCTCCAAGAGTGAAAAAGAAAAGAAGAAAAATATTTAAGAGAGACCAAGACCAATCATTATTATTTTGTATCATATGCGGTATATAAGGTTTGATATTTTGTCACTCTGTTAAGAGTTTCCTTAGCTTTGGTAGTATGCGTTCAGAAAGATATGATAGCGCCTCTGTAGATCATCCGTTTCCTCTTGTTTTCACATGGTGATGGATGATATGACAGTAAAATATTCTTCTCGTGACCAATGGAGGCTGTTAAGGCATAGAAAGCTTTATGGATCATATGGGCCTTTTTGTATGGTACTATGTGTGAAAATTTCATGGTGTATGTTTGTTTTTCCACTAATAAAATGCCTACGTTCTTTTTGCCTCTCGTGAATGTAGTAAATGTTGGAGACTAATGCAGTGTAAAAGTTTTGTATGTACCTTCTCCTGGTATGTGATAATGTTGCATGCAACTTGCTTGTCCTGCGTTTGTCCTTCCATGCTCATAGCAATGAATGTGTCTTCGCGCTTCTGAAGAGAGAAGAGAGAGGAAATGTTCAAAAGTATATGAGACACTTTTCTGAAAGAGTTAATTTTGCTGCAGTAGACTTTGTAAATTTGCGCTACACAAATAAATGTATAGAAGGAAGAGAGAGAGAGAGAGAGAGAGAGAGAGAGAGAGAGATAGTAGATGGGAGTACAAGAAAGCAATAATTTCATCTGCAATATTTATATTGAAACCTGAAATTATCTATATGAATATCTCCTAGTAGATCAGTGTAACTTAGATATTTGTTGGTGGGTGATCAATGGCTAGCTAATAGTCGAACTCTTTATTGATTTTAGAGTAGAGACTTCCACTCCATATATATTTAAGTAGCTTAGTGGTGAATCTAAATAACCCTTTCAGTGCAATGGAAAAGTTATAGATTGTTTTTTTTAGAAAAAAAAAAAACACAAGGTGTTCTGCTGGAGGTAGATTAAACAAATAGATGGGGGGGGGAAAGGCAACAGTAATAGGCATTATTAAGTGGAATGATCAAGACTAATTATTTCTGTGAAATAATATTCATCCACTGATATTCTCCCATTCATCGCAAAAGAAATAAAGGGCATAGGTTTTCTCAAATTATAAGCCACAACACACAGTACCTTTTGGCTTTTCTTTGACGTCTCATTGCCCTTTCAACCACCAATTGGACTTAAAACCAATATAAAGATTTGAGGTATATATATTTAGTTAAAATAAAATTAAGAAATAAAAAAAAGAAAAGAAAAATAACATAGCCCTCTCTGTGGTGTCGACATATATATATACTAATGAATGCTTAAAAATTGCAGTGCAAGCTACTTGGCCCTCACAATAACTAGGCTTCCTTCGACATCTGAGAAACTATAAGAATGTACAATGCAAAATGCTCTAAAACTAAAGCGTGCAAGTAGTGCATGTGTTGATGGTGTCCACATGGGTCATAGAGGGGCTCAAAGGCTATGGTTATGATTGGCATTCATGCATGCATGCCTCCTTTCCCTTGTGGAGGCCACCTAGCCTTGTCTACCCACAGCAACCAATATTCCACTAAGTACTCTCTCTCTCTCTCTCTCTCTCTCTCTCTCTCTCTCAAACAAAGCATGCATTTATGAGGACTCCACCACCTCACTCTGTCCCCTTCAAAAGACATGTATATTGTTTCATTTGTTGGGATAGTTTAGCTTTAAATGCATCCTTTCTGTCTGCTAGAAACTTTTAGATGGGGGGGCATTTATGCCACACAATTAAAAGCTATCATGTGTTAGGGTGTGAGTCACAGCAAAGAGTTATGAGGCAGGAGTTGTATTCAGGATGAAAGGGAAGCTATTATACCCGGCCCTAACATGTCAGGTTTAAGCATCTTGCTACAGTTTCCATTTAAGTTGTCTTGTAAGTTTGATTATGTGGGCCAAGTTCATGTGCATAGATAAATACATACTATATTCGTTTCTACTTACATACATGTATATGGACACATGCATACGTGCCATGCAAGTTTGAACTTACGTATGAACAGAATATGAAAATTCAGAATTTAATTTACAAGAGTTCCAAATAACACAGAGAAAACAAAAATTCCAAATTGATTAGTAAAAACCATAATACGAAATGTAAACTATTTAATATGAACCTAAAAAACCAAAAATAAATATCAGAAACGTTCTTCTTATGTATTATACAAGAGAAATGTAAATCATCAAGTTTTAGAGTACTAATTAACTGAATAAGTAGCTTCAGTCGGGCCAAAAAAATTTTGTTTACTGTTAGTTCAAGGCTTCAAGCAACTGAGGTTGGTCTGAACTCTGTGTTGGTTAATGGACTATGACCAAATTAATAAATAACACTAGTATGAAATATTTCCACCTCATGGGTCTAACCCCTATGTGTCATGACTTTTACTCCTCTTGATTACTAAACCATCCTTCTTCCCCAACATCCATCTTTCATTGTGCCAATCCAATCCAATTCTGAATGCAGCTCAGCCTCTACTTTTACCACTAAAACTGAGTTGAGCAAATGCTTAGACCTTCAAGATGGGTTTTTTTTTTTTTTTTTTTTTTTTGAGAGAGATAGGTAGCACGCTACCCATTTCATTTATTTCATTTAGAAATAAACTTAGCTAGAAATGTGAATCAACTAGGATTCGAATTTGGATCTCGGGTACCAACCACCAAGCCCTTTGCCACTTGCTATAGGGACGGTCAGTTAGACCTTCAAGATGTTGAGACCAAAAGTGAGGGTTTTGTGTGTAACCAAAAAAGGCCAGACTCTGATTTCATGTGGGCTGGATTTGGACCTAAAATAGTACATGCTAGAGATTGCTTGCTATTATAAGACGTTATTGGGCCACAATGGGCCCGAAGCTGAGGTTTAAAGCAAAAGGCCAGAGAGGCAGAGTGGTATACGGCCCACTAACATTTCTATACAATCCTTTATAGTTTATGCTCGCTAAATACTAAATTAGCCCCTTCATTGCACATGCGTAAAGCTAATCATAATAAATCCTTTACTAATAGTCTCGAAGTTTGTAGAACGAACTGAAGATTACACTTCCATGAACACCTTTGATTATAATTATACGCCGCCAGAAGCCCGTTCCTGATATTACATATCACAGGAAACCTCATTTGTGACCAGGGTTCACCATCTTTCCTCTGAAATAATTTAAAAAATTAAAAGAAAAACTTGGGCTCACGATTTTTCTCTATCCTACAACATGAACTTAATAGTACAAATGAAAGCCGGCAATTAATTAAGTAATTTGACTTAGTCTAAAGTCTCAATAAAAAAAGGGGATATAATCATAATAAATAACACCAAAACTCACGTTCCTTGTTGACACGAATAATCGAATGTTTTACACCAAAATAATCACATCCAACCACCATCAACAGCGACCTATTAAATTTCAATCTGAGTTGGGTGGAGCTTAATTATTGCTCGAGAATACATAAATGTGCAACTACTAAATACGAAATATTAAAACAGTTGTCTAAAATTCTAAGCTTCTGGAAAAATCAGTTGTTTGACATAATATGCTCCAAACCAATCAAAGCTCATCTACCATTCAACTAAAAATAACTCCCAGGAACTTAATTAAAAATTAATCATAGTTCAATTTCACAAGAAAACTTAGTTTTTTCTTTTCCCTACGATAAATACCTGGGCGGAGAAAGTTTTTTCTTTTCCCTACGATAAATAACTGGGCGGAGCAATTGGTTCGGTGTAACACATTCTTTATAATATTCATATGGTAGGGATGTTATCTTTTTAATGAAACAAAATTGGGTAAAATAAAATAAATAATATGCTAATGCTCTAATGTGTTTTCACGACTGTAAAACCAAGAGGAATCAAATTGATAATAACGACGCTGAAAAGATGGCCCTCTGAATCACTTCCACGTGGACAATTCTAAGGGATTAGCCATGAAAACGATAATAATTATTCATATAGAATAACCATAATTCAAGAGGCCGGTAAATTAATTATGCTAGCGTACGACCATTGAATAGGGAGATAAAAAAACTAGGCCTTCACGTTGATTCCAAGAGTTGAATTCTGTCATCCGAAATACTTATTTGACAATAAAAAATAAAAATTTCATAACACTTTTTTTTTTTTTTTCAGTTACAACTCTTTTTCTAACAATTATCATTTATCTTCGGGCCAAATACGCTACAAATTAATTAATCACGACAAAGATCAATCTATCAGCACATGTAAGTTATATAAAATAAGTACTTAAGAAATCTTAAAATAACAACAATGCTAAACAAGGCCTAGGATTACTTTTCTTGCTTCACCATATATTTATCTTTCTTTGGCATTGTAAATTTAAATATGTTAATTTGTCTAGCATGTGAGTTTAGCTAAGCATGACAAAGTTCAGGTTACGACTAATCTGTCTACAAAAGTGAGCATGCATTCAAACTCAAGAGTGTTTGTAAGTACAGTCGAGTGAGCCACTGTTGAAATGAGTTTATTTTATAAAGCTCAAAAGACATGGATGCAAGCTGCAAAGTAAGGTTTTGTTAAATATAAAAATGTTTAAACACCGTTCTCTAAAAATTT
Organism: Ananas comosus; assembly: GCF_001540865.1. Lineage (NCBI taxonomy): Eukaryota > Viridiplantae > Streptophyta > Magnoliopsida > Poales > Bromeliaceae > Ananas > Ananas comosus. The sequence continues at coordinate 561,816 of NC_033624.1, read as the reverse complement.
AAGCTGTTAGAGTAAACATTTTTATATTTAACAGGTTTAGTTTTGAGATTGAAAAATATATTTCACTTTCTATCCGCCTTAGAATAGATGTTTCAAAACTCATACAAACCAGCACGTCACATTTCATGCCAAACCACCACTTAATATTTCTTGAATGCAATGATGTAGCACTAGCAAGCTAAATAACAAAAACCAAAGAAAAAGGGGCAACATTCTTTTCTGTGAGACTATGGAACAAATCATACCTACTTTACGCGTAACTAGAGATAAAACGTCACCAGGGTCTCTCAAGTTGCAAAACTCAATTAAAAACCATATAATTCGTACTAAAGATATATTAATTTGCCGTCCCCATCAACTTCACTATATAAACAAAAAATGGTCAACTGCAGCACCCTATACTGGCTAAATTCATTTGTATAATTTCGGAATTAATTATCAATTCATTCTTTTCCGTAGTATATATTCTAATGCACTCCTAAAAGATGCTAGTTTTTTTTTGTCAAACTAAAAAAAAGAAAAAATCTATTAACAACTTGCTTCAAAAGCTTCGTTCACCAAGCTCCTGGATTCAAATTTTGGGGTGTTTAGGAAAGTTTTAGGCTAGGCACGAGAATTAGTATGAGCATTGCCCATGCAGAGACCCCTTGAACCGATAAGAACAATTCCGGTTTCCATTGTAAGGAGGAATGGAAGTCGTCTAATCTCCCCGATTTTGTCTCTGACCTAGAATCTGAAGTCAAAACTCATTCGAAGGTCAAATTGTAGTAATTCAGTCCATTTCCTCTCCTAGTTTGAATTCCAACAAATATACCATTTAAACCTTTTTTCAATTAATTACTACTCCAAACATGAACCAAACACGCTCTTTTAAGTAAAGAAGCTGGACAAGAAGCTGGAACTACAGGCACTAAGAAGACGAAGGACAACAGGTCATAAGTTTTCTAATTTCAAACATCTGAAGATATGAAAAACACAAACAAACAAATTAGAAGTTGCAAACTAGAGGCCCCCCCTAGAATACTAGTAATTCCAAGAGAAAGAAACCAAGTCAAAAGCAGCAACATAGTCAACCTTATGTTCTGAATGCTACATAGGAACCTCTCTGTTGTACACTTACACAAAGCACTTTTGATGCCTATAAAATCCCTCCACCACCTTCCCTTCGCTATATATATATATATATATATCCATACAACATCCCCTCCTCATCCCCCATTCACCCTCTTATTAATTACCTTTCTCCCTCATTGCCGCCTCCTTCCTTGGCTCCCACCAACCTTAAATTCTTTAGGCCTACACTCAGGGAACATAAGAATCAAAGAGTGATAACCGTCAACTATGGTAGTGGCCTCTGCTAGCCCCTTGATTCACGATAAAGTTATACAATCTTTCTTCATCCCTGTGATCGACTTATCCCAGCAGAGGTCCCTACGCACTGAGCTCGTCGTGAAATCATGTGAGAAATTAGGTTTTTTCAAGGTCATCAACCATGGTGTGCCCCTCAACCTCTCATTGAAGATGGAGGCTGCTGCGGTAGAATTCTTCGCCCTACCGGGCGGAGAGAAGCAACGAGCGGGCCCATCAAGCCCACTTGGCTATGGGAGCAAGTCCATCGGGCTCAAAGGTGACACCGGAGAAGTCGAGTACCTTCTCCTACCTGCCAACCCCTCCTCTTTATCCCATAGAGCATGGACAATATCAAGAGAAGGCCCTGAAAAGTTCAGGTATCTAGCTACACATGTATGATACTCACTTTCATAACTCTGTGCTCTGATAATAGGAAATTTAAACAGATGAAGCATAAGATGTATAGAATGGTGAATGAAGAGTTCTCATATGCAATAGAATAAGTAGAATATGGCATATCCAGTAAGGATAAGTGCAGTTAGCAAATAAGGGATCACCGTATGGCACTTCTATCTCCTCCCCCAACCCCCCAACATCCCAAAAAAAAGAAAAAAGAAAAAAAGAAAAAAGACAGGAGATAAGATTAATGCTGGTCCTTCAGGTATCTTGAGTAAGCATTGCGTGCAATTTTGTAAGATTAAAAAGAATTTGAACTTTTAAATTTGCCACTGAAAACTTGCCTTAAGGCTTTTGCTTCTAGAATCATTTAAATCACTTTCATTGTGCCGTACGTGACTTTAATAATATATCATCTCGGAGATTCCTAGCACAAGTGGCAAAGGACTTGATGGTTGGTAGTCAAGGTTTCAAGTTCGAATTCTAGTTGATTCATATTTTCAACTAAGTTTATTTCTAAAAGAAATAAACGAATGGAATAGCATGCTACCCTTTTTTTTCTCTCTCTCTCTCTCTCTCTCTCTCTCTCCATATATATATAATATATATGACCTTCTATCACATTGTTGCCTAAATGTGACGGAGGCTCATTGGGAAATTCTTAATTATTTAGAAAGCAGTAATATATGAAACTAACAACAATGTAGTTTTACAAACTTACAAATTAGGAATTGAGATCGCAATCTGCTCCAATGTTTGTTTTTATTAATTTATTAATGATCATTCGCAAATTGTGGTTTGAAGGTGTTGGTATAGATACTTCGGTGGAGCCCGTTAAGAAAGATGTGGTGAAAAGTAATGTTATTTATCAGATGAAAGGAAAGGATAGAAGAAAATCATAGCTAAAAATTTCTAGCATAGTAACTAGAACAACCATCTGGCCGTATCTAGCATAGTTGAGTAAGGACTTGATGGTTAGTAATCGAGATCCCAAAGTCTAGCCTACTTGCTTCATTTTTTTTAGTTAAATTCATTTCTTAAAAAATGAACAAAGTGGATAACTTACTACCTTTCTTTCTCTCTCTCTCAAAAAAACAAAAAAACCACAGTATGAAGATCAACAAGTATAAACGATGTGAATTAGATATCGACTAAGTAATTTGTACTTCGCTGATCATCATAATTGATTGAGGATGCGAGTTAACAATTAGAACTGTCTAAGTGAGCGATTGCTGGCTCTTTTATTTAGTTAATGAAATCTTAAAATAAAAGGAAATCCTAAGTTTTTTTTTTTTTTGAGAGATAGGTAGCACGCTACCCGCTTCGTTTATTTCATTTAAAAATAAACTTAGCTGGAAGTGTGAATCAACTAGGATTTGAACTTGGGTCTCGGGTATCAACCACCAAGCCCTTTGCCACTTGCTCTAGGGACGATCGGTAAAAAGGAAATCCTAAGTTGATGCCCTCCTAAACAAGTTGCTGGCATTCAACTGATATCCTAAGTTGCTTGTGACTTTCTCCAACAAGGCCTTATTGTATCGATCATATCTAATATAGTTGACTAAGAACTTGATGATTGCTATCTGAAATTTTAAATTCAAAATCTAATTGCTTTATATTTCTAACTGAATTTATTTTTTTTAAAAAAAAATAAATAAAGCGGGTAGCTCATTTCTTTTCTCTTTCTCAATAAAAAAAAAGGTCTTTATGTAACACCAGTTGGAACTAAGAAAGTGTCAACTTTATGACAGAAGTAAATTAGTCTCTCGATGTGTGCTTTGTTTTCCCTAATTCATTGATTTCAGAATCTCATGTGAATACATGAAGATTCTCCATGAAGTCAACGCTTGCAAGTTGCAAGTGTTAGGCACAGGGGACGGTCTAAAATTCTATGTTAATCTTTGATTAATACTAGCGTACTGGCTGGATTCAACTAACCCAGACCCAACCTAAGACCTTTTAGTACCTGATATGACTAGTAGATTAAACTTCCATAGTGCGAGAAACTAGAGAAATCAAGGACAGCCTAGCCCCTACCCCTCCCCAACCAAAAAAGGACACAAATAATAGGCTAAATCAGGTGCAAACCCCCAAAAGAGGCATACTACACCTGAGTAAAAGATAGTGCATCCTCTCAATTCTTGTCCTATCTATAAAAAGCCAAGCAACACGAGCAATTTATGGTATAGTGGACAGAAGAAAGAAAAAGGACGGGCATCAGAAACTCAGAAAAGAACAATTCAATCATCACTTTTTTTCTTTTTATCCCCCCCCTTTACTACCATTCAAAGTTCAAATTCATTTCTCCTTACCCTTTACTACCAATTCAAAGTTCAGATTCATTTCTAACCTTTTGGCCTTTCCCTTTTTACAGCTGTGCGGCGAATAAGTACGTTGAGGCTGTGAGAAAGTTAGCATGTGAGATATTGGAGCTACTGGGAGAAGGCCTAGGACTAAAAGACACTGAAGTATTTAGTAGGATGATAAGGGACAGAGAAAGTGACTCCTTATTGAGACTCAATCACTACCTACCTTGCTCCAGTAGAGAAGAGAACGATAAGAATAGAGTTGGATTTGGAGAGCACACGGACCCTCAGATCATCACGCTGCTTAGATCGAATGGTGTGGAGGGGCTCCAAATACTGCCCCCTTTCTCCTCAGGGGAGGCTGCATGGTTTCCTGTGTCGCCCGACCCCACTGCCTTCTTTGTCCTTGTCGGTGATGCTCTCCAGGTTGGTTCTTGACTGTTTAACTCTCATTATCAGCCATATTGTTATCCATATATAGGGATATTGATTTTTGAAGTAGGAATATATAGTTTGAATTTAAAAAAATTTGATTTACTTCAAAATCAGGTTAAGAAGAGGTGAGATGTTGAGGCTAACAACAGTAAACCTTAGGTCGGATCACTCTGAATTCTAAGTACAACTTGACCTCATAGCTGCATAATTAATTGCATAGAATAGAGAACCAGAAAAAACAATAGAGAATTTATGAAGGGAAAGTCAAGGTAGAGATAATAATAGAGAGTTCTCTCTCTCTCAAGAAAAGAAGATAATGATAGAGAAACAGAGATTAGACATTTACTTGGAAACAATACATACTGTCCACCTATATTCATACAAACTATAAATGCATGTATATCCTTACGTCAACCTGGATATGCAATAACACTTACAAATTGCCCATGATCTCATTAAGTAAATACATATGTGTGCACAGATGCTCATTTCATAAGCATAAAACACATATCTAATAATAGCAATGCCTAAATTGTTTTTTTTTTTCTTGAGAAAAAAATGACATGCTATCCACTTCATTCATTAAGAACGACACCTAAATTGTTTATTATTCTACCAAGGATAATAGGATTGACCTCTCTTTTATACCAAGGATGGTAGGATTGACCCTTTTTTTTGTATATCTTCTAATTGAAGGCTATGACAAATGGGAGACTGGTGAGTGTGAGACACAGGGCCATTGTTCACCCCTACAGTTCAAGACTCTCCATGGTTTACTTTGCTGCACCTTCTCTTCATTCATGTCTCGCCCCGATTCCGGAGATGGTCACAGTCCAAAGGCCTAGATGCTACAAATCTTTCACTTGGGGTGACTATAAAAAGGCTATGTACTCGCTAAGACTCGGCCATAACCGCCTCGATCTATTCCGAGTAGATGCTAACGAAGACAACATTAAGCCACTAATCTAATTATGAAGTTCTTTTATTGTAATTCTCTTTTTGCTTTTTTTGGGGTGGAGGGGGAGGATGGCGGTTACAGCTGCTCTCCCAAATTTTTGTACTCGTTGCTACCTAGATCTAGCGTGATTGGTGCCTTGGTAGTGGTACTTAGGCGCACTGGAAAGCCTAAATACACCTACTACATCCTTAGACCCTATAGCAGGGAAATGTAAAAGAGCAAATCTTATTAAATTAAGCATTATAAGAATATACAAGAGCATCGATATAACTATTTGTGTTCTTATTCAATGACAAGAATATTGTTAGCAATATTTTGAGTGCCTTGCATTGGTTCATGAAGGGGTGGAATTATTGCATTTCAATCTGTTGGTGCAAATTAATAAGTTGGAACATGTATAGAAAAGTCCCGTAGCTAAAATAGTGAAACCACGCAACAATACCTTGTTATAGCAACATCTATATTGTGCATAATGAATTAATTCAATTGCACCTAAGCTCAAAGTCTATACCATCTACCTAAAAATATTGAATAATAGACGAAAACAAGTAGAACCAAGTAGGTTGGCTGAAACAACAAGGCACTCGGACATGCAAATCAGCAAGGTAGGGACAAACTGTTAGGTGGTATACCATATTAACATAATGTTCAATAACCAAAGTGCATATAATCAACTAGATTGAAAAGACCTTGAATAAACAAGCAGCTGCATATTGTAGGCATGTTATTAAAACCCAACAACCAAGTGCACAAATTAATGGGCATCAGTTAAGCCTGATGGGTGTGTCCTACTCTTACTTTACCTGATAAACAAGCCAAATAGTGGATTAACCACCATTGACCTTTTAAACGAGTCTACTTAGATGGCCAGCAAAGTTTTTCTATACTTCAACATGTAACAACAATTTTAACATTTAACCCCCAGCAATATAATATGATCCACCAGAAATTCTCTTGCAAGAATTAACTACCTATCTCATACCTTACCAACAACAACACTGACCCTGTCAAATATATATAGCCATACAAACATAGTGGAAAAGGCATGCACCTGTTTAATTCTCCAAATGGCTTCTCTGCTCCTCCTCTTCAGAGCCATCCTCGCTGGCGCTACAGCATTGGAGGAACAGGAGGTGTTCGATGGAAGTTCCGATCCACACCATGCACAGAAGCGGCAAAAGCAGAGAATGCAAAAGCTCGCAGCTGAATTTCACTACTTTGAAGGCTCTCGCGACATATATGGTGGAGATGGGGAAAGATGGTCAATAGCTTGTTTACTCTAGCCTTAGAGCTCTCACTCATTAACCTGCATGCGACCATTATTTTGTGGGAATTCAAGAAAGTACTACATAATCGTTTAGAAATTGATTTGCTGGTAATAATGTTACACTATGTCAAAGTTGAATGTTCTCTTTTTTGCGAATACTTGAATAAATAGATTTTGATTTATGGAGGATGCCTCATGTCCTCTCAAGGTAAACCACAAATATGTTAGTCTCATGCAAAGATTATATCTCCACATACGCATTATAAAAAAAGTAACTATATGCTCAGATAATCTACACAATCTCTATAACACCCTCACCGCACCCGCCCCCCAAATCAGAACAATCTATGCATGAGTAATCGATGATTCTATTGTAAGATCACTCGCTAGCGCCAAAATATAGTACTAAATCTCTAAGTGTGGGCTGGAACATGACTTAAATGTGTGAAAAAGTGACTGATGGATTCACAAAACGCCACGAATGTGACATTAAAGCAGTCACATCAGCGATACATTTCATAAGAGCAATAAGACATTACAGGAGGCTTACATTAACTAACGAATCACTAAAATTAGTAAAATCACCACGAAATTAACATCCTAAAACAGATAAACAATCATTTAGCGTTGCATCAACAATTATGGAGAAAATCATTAACTCGGTAAGATCATAAAACAGATACCATTTAACATTGCATATACAATTTATAGCAACATTTTTAATGTCAATTTACACATCAATAAATCGTTTACAGCATTGACGTAGACATTTCTCAATTAATCGATAAAGAGTTAGTAACAAATTTAGCACATAGTGAGCTAAACTAATCGCAGCAAAAAATTGAGATGTTTAATGACAAGAGAAGGAACTAAATGGCGATTATCTCATTATAGTATTCGAGATGAATAGATCACACATAATGCAATTAAATATAGGGCAAAATCGATTATGGATTAAAATCAATACCTGAATCGGAGAGATTCCTCTCTCTCTATCTACCCCCGATTCCTCTCTCTCTCTCTCCGATTCCTCGCACATCAACACATCTCTCTCTCTCTCTCTTTCTCTCTCTTTCTCTTCCCCCCTCGACGCCCCTCTCCCTCCACCATGATTAGATGCTTCAAAATGACGCCACGGGATTTCGAACGAACGCTTTTTACGGTTTTATTACTCCCGCCGAATGCATCGGGATCCGTACAAATATTGAAACGGGCCTAATCGGATCCGAAATAAAGACCCTCTGTACGGTTTCTTATCCGCAAAAATTTACCCGCTCCAACATGCAGTAAAACAAATCATTTGCCTGGACCTGGCTCCTCGTGCACTGGTCCGTTATTATTATTATTTTTTTCCTTTTCTCTCTCTTTCTTTTCTTATTTTAAGATTTAATCTTTATTTTGAAGCATGTGTGTGTGTGTTTTTTTTTTTTTTTCTTCCTAGGGGCCCAGGCTGTCTCACTCTTGTAGCCTAATTTATTTTTCCAATGAATGAAGCGGGTAGCGTGCTACCTTTATCTCAAAAAAAAAAGAAGATTTAATCTTACAAGTTTTACAAATGAAATTTGTTATTTTTTTTATATATAGTACCGTCGCTGCATACAATAGTTTATACACACAATTGCTTCGGATTATAACAACTAAATTTAATTCCGCTTCGAGTAGAAAGTGTATGTGAATGTTGTCAAAAGATATGATAAAATATAAAAAATTAAAAAATAAAAACTCATAGCTTCTTACAAACACACTATTTGCAAAAATCCATTTCAACTCGGCCCATGTTATAGCAAGCCCAACTAACTTTCGTGTCCTTAGTAAAGCAGAGCTGAGCCAAATATTATTTAACACAAACTCAGTTGGGCCTCAAAAACCTGGCCCACAACCCGCTATTTGTTGGGCTAAATTTAAACATATGGGCCAGATCTCTTAGATTTGATCCCATGGATTTGCTTTGAGGCCCATAAGGAGAGGCTAATTTTATCGGCCCAACCCGTGACATTTTTTTTTCCATTAATATTTTCTCAAGTTTTATTTATTTGCTTCGAGTTATTTTAGTCGAACTATACTAGAAGTGTCATTAACATTAACGATTTTATCAGCTATTGATTATTAGTTCTTAAGGAAATCTAAACTTTCTTCGGATAGAAAAAATTTGTAAAATTTGAAGTAACCACTCTAACTAAATTTAACGTTCAATTCATTTGAGTAAAATAATTTAAATTAAAACCATTTGAAAATGAGAGGTTGTCAAACGAAAAAAAAAAAGAAGAAAGTTACAAGGCTCTATTTTAAGGGGGTCTATATACATTTTCTTTTTTGTTTTTTGTTTTTTTTTGATAATATTGCAAAGAGAGAAAAATAAAAAGGAGACTTTAGATATCACCAAATTCTTCAGATGTGACATCAATCAACTTATCCGCATCTTCTAATCTCTCCCATCACTTTCTTTCTTCAGCGGTATCCCAGATTGTGAAAGGCACATCTCACAACTAGGAGTCACATCTAAATAAATTCTTTTTTGTGGTATTACTCTACTAGTGTATCCTATTATTCATGTTCACATAGAAGACTATGTTGGGATGCATGAATATTTTGTTCAGTATATTATCTAATTTGCCTAAAAAGTTTATACATTTGGTATATAAACAGGCGTGCAAAATTTTTAAAAAATAAAAAAAATCTAAAACTACCTACTTATAATCATATTAAAAGTTTTCACACCAAATAAATTATTTTTTGAACAATTTATTGAGATATCCAAAGAGGGCAAAAGTCCATTTCAAAATGTGCAAATTTAGCTCATGCTTTCGTATCTTGTCCAATACATTAATAAGCAGGAAAACTAAGTCCGCCTTGTTGAACTTATCCATGAACACCTAAACCAAGCCCAAAATGCATATAAGTTAGCCATATTTTTCTAAGCGTATCTCCTCTTAGCTACAAATAGTACTATCACACAAAGGTACGGTTAGCTTCATCACTTCGTACTTGTTCACCAATATTTTGGGACCATGCGTCATTAATTGTGTAGTCGCGTGAGTTTTGAAGTTTCTGGCTCCCACAAGCATGGAATTATATTTATTGTAGCATATATACTAGAGTGCAAGAATAATTTTCGTAGGATAATATAATTTTGCATGATGAGGAGCTACATTAATTCAATTAACAAATGCATAATTGAGAATATAATAGATTTTGAATTTAGAAAAGGCTGTAATTTACGCATGACCATGCAGTAAAAGTAGGTGAGATGGAGAAGTGACTGTGGCTAATCTGATCGACCAGGACGAAACCATTTTCTTTTAGCTACATCGTTCAATTGCGACATGATGTGAATTATTCTAAGTTTGTTGTTCCTAATTCATAGAAAATGAATAAACAATTACATCTTATATACATAAATCTCATGATTCTTTCTCCTGTGAATTAGTTACAATCTTTTACCCCAAGTTATAATCGGAGAACTCCAATTAGAATAAAAACACACATCTACAAAAGAAGAATTGAGTTCCTCGGCCTAACCTCAAAATATCTAAACCATCACCATCATGAAACCCTAATCAAACACCTATCAAAACTAGTTCACACATGTTAGGCATTTTGGTGGTTTTAAGGCTCTTCATAGCCACAAGCAACCTTCGTGGTTCCCATGATTTGCAAGAAAGGAATAGAGGGATGGAAAACAATGGAGATATTGGTTGGTTTAATTAACAATCCTTGTCCTTGGTGACAAAGAGATGAGGCAATATCAATGTTCCAACATATGTTATTACCAAAAGTAGTATATTATGGCCTTCAAGTTCAATATTAGCTAGGATTGGCAACGTTCTACATATGCATGCAAATTAATAGTACGGCGATTAAGGATGAAGGAGAGGATATTTTATGGTACTTGAGGTGTATATCCATGTAGCTTAATCGTGGGTTAGGCTGAAATAAGACTACTAAAAGAAATGAAAGTTCAAGTTTGCATCAAACATGACATGGAATTGATCTATGTATACACATCTATTGAACTTTTTTGGCACCAAAAAAAGAAAAAAATTAGTATTAGTTGTGATCCAACTAATGATAACGAGAATTGAAAATTCTATACATTGGCGCACTCAACCGCATAGAGTTTACATTTACAGAAACTAACAAATAAGACTATAAGGAGGAGGGAAAAAACAAAAGGCAATAGCATATAGTTTTCTAATTTTATCTCCAATTCATTAACAACAATGCCAAAACTATTAACCTTTGTCCTTTTTTTTTTCTTTTTTCATTTGTTAAATCTTTTGAAAAGTAATCTTGTGTTCCTTGCACATTATGATCATGATGTGATGATACCTCTCAGGATTTAATTAGCTAAGGGGTTTGGATCAATTTCACTAATCATATTTTAAGCACAATTAGTAGTAAAAGACTCGTGCGGATAATCAGTTTTTTTAGATTAGCTAATCACTCATAAATGGAGATGGTCAAAGCATTTAATTAGTTCCGCTAATTGGACAGCTTAGATCATCTAATACGTGTTTCAAGGGTCAAAAGCGGGTCAATATAATAAGTGGTGGCCCCCACCACGACTTATCCGCACGTGGGTTTACTCCTACCCGTTGACCACGCTGAGCAAACTTGGACTACGACAACAGCAGTGTGGGCCCCACACTTGAATCCGCCACGTGGCTGAATTACGACATTCCACGTCATCAGACTAGTTCTCCCCGGCTCCTCCTCCGAGTTCCATTTATTGCAAATAATAACTCGAAAATCAAAATTAGTTAGTACACAAATAAAAAAATAATAATAATTGCTCGCTGCACTGTTAAATTAAATATATTGCTAAATTAATGAAATTAAAAAAAAAAGAGATGCATGGTTATAGTCGATAGAGCCTCTACTTTTAATAATTTGTTAATAAGTCATTCAAATAAGCCAAATTTGAGAGGATACTCTCTCTCTCTCTTTCTCGATCTCTCCCTATATATATATATATATATATAGTGATTAGTATTAATATATAACAAGATAATGAAGCATAATGAGTAAGTTATTGTAGTAATTTAAAGTAGAAAAGTTGGTATGGAAAATAATTTTAATAAAATTTTAAACTAGATGGTGATATTTAGTTAGAGTTTCATTAATCCTATGTGTAATTAATCACTGCAAAATAGTTGATTTTAGTGCTTGTGTAGTACTTAAGCAGAGTCTACGGACTTTAGTGTGTATATAATAATTAAGCAATCTACATAATTGTATCATTTGGTTTGTTTTGTTTCGTTATGTTGTTTTTTGGGATATCTTTTGTATATATTATCGCATATATGTTTTTTTGGGATATCTTTTGTATATATTATCGCATATATGTTTTTTTGGGATATCTTTTGTATATATTATCGCATATATGTTTTTTTGGGATATCTTTTGTATATATTATCGCATATATGTTTTTTTGGGATATCTTTTGTATATATTATCGCATATATGTTTTTTTGGGATATCTTTTGTATATATTATCGCATATATGTTTTTTTGGGATATCTTTTGTATATATTATCGCATATATGTTTTTTTGGGATATCTTTTGTATATATTATCGCATATATGTTTTTTTGGGATATCTTTTGTATATATTATCGCATATATGTTTTTTTGGGATATCTTTTGTATATATTATCGCATATATGTTTTTTTGGGATATCTTTTGTATATATTATCGCATATATGTTTTTTTGGGATATCTTTTGTATATATTATCGCATATATGTTTTTTTGGGATATCTTTTGTATATATTATCGTATATAATCTAGTGCGTATAAGGCCAACCTAATTATTATCAACATGTTATATTGTTAATGGAAGATGTATGCATAGTTTGTTTTATGCGGTTTAATATGATATTTTATTGAAAAGTACAAAGCTAATTGGGCTTGTATTGGAGAAAACACATTCAACGTACGTGTGAAGAATTAACGTAGTTTAATTAATTCATGGTGGAACTTCTCCAATTCACCGACGACAAAGTTTGACCATCAAGTGCATGCGACAACTTAATTAAGCAAGGTTAAGCAAAAACAGGGGAAAAAAAAAAAATCCACTGGTCCTTTTTTTCAGGTAAAAAAAAGTAAAATACCACTGTTAAAGCATCGGTGGAGTAAAATGTTTTTTAAACAAGTACTAAGTGAAATCCATCTCTACTGAAAGAAAAGGTGAAAATTTTTAAATTTGAATTTCTATTCTCACCTTCGGTTTTTTTCAGTAATAGCAAAGGTTACAAACACTTAATTTACTAATTAAATGTATGTGATAACAAAATAAGTAGCTAATTCAGAAATCAATCCAAAGAAACATTTAGATTCTTTCGGATTATAAGTAAACGAATAAATATAAAGAAGAAAAATTGGCCATAATTAACTAATTAAGTCCTCTTCAACTGCCAACAAATTAAATAATTTGGACCACCCCACACACCCAATGATGAATATCCACTTTCTATATATTGGACGGAGACATCATAAGCCATCAATTGAATATAAAATATTAATATATAGTAGCATTATCAAGCAAATTAAGGTTAACTAATGCGTATGGCGCGTTACTAGAAGATTTATATATGTACAACATAATAACTTTCACTCTTTTTCCTTATCTTAAAGAAGTTCTTTGCTCATCTCTAACCTTTTTTTATCTAAATTCGATATTTAATTAGTACCTTTAGGCACGTTAGTTCGAGAATTAACATTCGCAACTCGTAATTACTCATTATGAGTTATATAAGAAAAAAAAAAAAATATATATATATATATATAAGAAACACGCAAACACACAAAAAGGGAGGCACTTTTAATTATATATCATAACACGAAAATGCCATTCTTTTAATATGCATCAGCATTTATGTAGGTATCGATGCTCTTGTGGAAGTTTGAAACATGTATTATCAATTACTCCTCTTTATTATATTTTAAGAAAGAGTTAAAAAGCCAATAGGCATATTCTTTTCCTAATCTCAGTAACATCAACGCACATTTAATCACAAATATATCTTTTTATAAGTAAACCTTTTCCGAATGTGTTTATGTCATTATAACAGTTTTATTCTAATATTCATATTCGAGCTAAAAGATATTCTCCTATCATGCAAACATATATACCTTCTTCTGGTTTTCAATACAAATTATTAATTTTTATTTTATTGAGCTGTACATAAATGCTTAATAATTATAATAATATGATGACACTGGAATTAAACAACTCATGATTATACTTATTACAGCTCCAGAAACATAAGATTACAATATTAATTTCACCTCAGTACAAATTTACCAAAAGAATGAAACAAGAAATGAAAATTCGACGAGAAAAGTATTGGAAATTTTCCAACTTTTTCTCTCTCCCTTCTAGTTTCTCTTGCTTGATTTTATCTTCGCTCACTATGCTTTTCTAGCTTTAATCCTTAATTTACAATCCTTTTTTTTTTTTTTCTAAAATCAATTTTCACCCTTCTGATTATTAATTTTCTAATATTGTTGTTGCAACCAAATGTCATCCACACTCCACAAATTCTCCCCCCATCCTCCGAAATCGAAGTCCGGTAACCCCAGGTGAGAATAACCTCCCGGGCTCGGTAGTGATTCCGTCCAGTTCCCGTCAAATTGTGCCGTGTGGATCCCGTCACCGCTCTTATCCTCACCTCCCGGAGCGCCGGCATAGTAATCGGTGAAACAAGCAGAAGACACCGGCGGTGACGAGAAATGCATCCCGGCCGACTCCACCGATGATGATCCGGCGGTGCTCGAATCCTCCGGGCAGGGCTTCGCCTGCCCGGTATTCTGATCATCATAGTTACCGTCAATCATCTGATCGACGGCCATCATAGAAGGAGCAATATTTTGGTACACGTGATCCACCTCCCCATTGCCCGAAGCTGCCCGGATCCGCTCCACAAGGCGAGGCATCCATAGGTATCGCATTAAGTCCTTAAACTGCTTGCTGTTGACGTCGCAGCGAAGCTGCTTCGCGTGCTTCTGCACTCTGGTCCTCCAGTAATTCTTTATCTCGTTATCGGTCCGTCCGGGCAAGTGCTGCGCTATCTTAGACCACCTGGAACATGCGATTCTTTCGGCCGTTAGAAGGACTGAAACGTAAGATAGTTTTTTAAATTACGGGGGGTGTTTCGTGAAGAGGCGGCGGGTGCGCTCACCGGTTGCCCCAGCGAGAGTGGAGCTCGAGGATGAGGAGCTGCTCCTCGGGAGTGATGTTGCCGCGTCGGACGTCCGGGCGTAGGTAGTTCAGCCACCTCAGCCTACAGCTCTTCCCCGTTCTCTTAAGACCTACATATGTATATATATACATATTCCAATTAAGTAGAAAGATTAATCTACGGTTCAGTATGAACAGTATTCGTTTCATGCACTAGAAGGACTATGTATAATATATAAGCAGTTTTTTTTCAGCAAATTGTTGAGAATTAATACTCGTGGTTGTAGTGGTAGTACTTGGAATATCCCTTGTGCGCCACAAGCGAGTATTAATCAGCGTGCATGATATGTCACGCGTGATTAGATACCCGTACATATATCGGCGCCCTTTGAGGACACCTGTAGCATCAGTTGATAGGTATTGATTTTGCATGCTCTCTTGTTTGTTTGCTCGATTGTAGATCTTCTTATATGTATATGTATGTATATATGTATGTGCATACAATACCTGCGCAGCGGGCGAGCGAGTTCCAGCGGCCCTCGCCGTGAGCAGTGATGTAGTTAACAAGAATAAGATCTTCCTCAACAGTCCAAGGCCCTCTTCTCAAGTCCATCTCCTCTTGGTCGCTCGGCGGAGTGGCGGAGTTGCAAATCATTCCCATCTCCATAGTTAATTAGCTTAACTCCACTGTGCTCCTCAATTATTAAGTTGATAAGAGACAAAAAAAAAAGTTGGGAGAGAGAGAGAGAGAGAGAGAGAGAGAGAGAGAGAGAGAGAGAGAGAAATAAGTAGTGGATGGGGATGGGATTGGAGTTTTGCGATGAAAAGGGTGGGGAGAGAATGGGTGGGTTTTTATAGAGAGAGAGGGGGGAGAGGGGATGTGAGGAAAATGAGACATGTGAGGGAGCACGCCGCAATACGATTCGTTTAAATTAATTAATTAATTAATTAAATAGCTCAAAGCAGCGTGAAGAAGCCCGTTGAAGTTTGACTTTTCTTCTCTGCTTCGTTGCTTGCTCCTCCTCTCTCTCCTACTCATCTTCATCTGTTCTCTTCTGGAACCGTCTTTGGTCGAACTGGCGCTTTTCCGAGAAGTGATTTTCGACGAGCGCGGTGGTACAAAGCAGCACTACTTCTCAATCTTTATAGTAGTAGAAATTTTAAATTGGAAGAAATTTGCTTAATTATAAGGCCAAGTCCTGCTTCTAGTTTTCCTTCCTACATCAACTATAAAGTTTAGTATGTTTAGTAAAGAAGAAAAATCAGAACATTCTACTGTAGCAAAAGGCAAAATTAAAATTTTGACTTTTCTTGAAAAAAAACAAATTAAAACCTCATTGAAAACTCTAATTTTTAATGCTTATGATTCTTTATTGGCAAAAAAAAGTTAATATAGTTTTTTTTTTCCTAATAGCATTACTCAAACAATATTTCATCAAATATTATATAACAAACTAATATAAGTCTTTTGTTCGAGCAACTCGTAGCTTTTGATTTTTACAAAGAAAAACTATTCTAGAAGCCTTTTTTTTCTTTTTTTGACTGAAGCGAGAGCAAACAATTAAAATTTACTTAAATGAACATCTCTTCCTCCTAAGTGGTTTGATCCTTTTGGGGCTAATTTAATCAATACAAACCAATCTGTGGGCCCTAATTACAAAATTCCAAAAGATGCCTGAGATTGGGATTGGTCGAATTTTCCACGCAAGGAGTTGAAAAAAAAACTTGTTTAGTGCAATAGGAAATGATCCTATGGATCGGATTTTTGTGACTAAAATAGTTCAACAAGAAGATGCATGGCCTTATGCATGACACAACCTAAGTCCACAATTTTTCTTCTCTATAAATTATTTTTTTTTTACGATTTTTAGGAGAATATATTGCGCGGATTTTGTCTCCCTTGTGTTGACCCATGGACTCATATACAAGTAGGTTGGATGCATCATCTCCATTGTCAAAGCTTTGGATTTACACATTGACCCTAAAATATAGCCAACTAGGTACGCTCTTTCTCTAGAACCTGTGGTCCTATAATGTATCACAAGGGGACAAGCCATCCTTTCCCACTATATTTTCACATTTATATATAAATGTACCTGAGATTAATTAAAGCTATAAAAATCTTCTAAATGTTTTATATTGAAGAGTTGTCCATAGAGTCATAGACTAACAAATTAAAATAAGTTGTCTCTGGAGTGCATTACTTTGTAAATATTTGTAAATAAGAATATCAATTTCGCGACAATCTGATAGTACTGTTTGAAAATTATATAATGTTTCAATTAAAATTTCTTATATGTAATAACTCCTATCTATGCGCGCACTACATATTCGTGCTATGATAATTTAAAGTTCTCTTATCTGCACGATACTTGAATCTCGTTTTATGTATGTATGACCAAAAATATTTGGTATTTCAAAAGTCACTGAGACACAATCCTGCGACCTCACGTTCCAAAATGAGTACAATGGCAAAATTAAGAATACACAAATAAAGAGCACAGATAATAATTAGGAAAAGTTAATTAAAATTGTACATAATATATATTTTCTCCAATATATTTGGTTCTCTGCAGTTTAATCGAATCCCCGTATATCAACCTTTCGTGTAAACGAGCAAGTTGGACCACGTTGACCTGAAAATGCTCAAGGATGTCTACCCAGTATTGCCGTACGTAGTGCTCAAACTTTTGCATGTGAAGCACTGGGAATGAGACAACTCATGATTTATATCCAACCATATCTTGTATTAGTTTTTTTCTTTTTTTTTTCTTTTTTGTGGTTGCGAGAATTAACATTATAACCCACAGATTCATATGTAACTTCCTCGAACCGCAGCGATATGAGTTGTTTTAAGTGGCGGCTGCTGTTGAGCAGCTCGAATGATAGCTATCCGCGTACAAAGAGTTAAAAGAAGTACAGTTTTTCTTCTTTTCTTCTTTTCTTTTTTTTAAAAAAATTCTTATTACAATAAGGACGACCACTACAATAATTTTAAAAGAAAGAAAATTACAAATATTTTTAGCTAGAAATTATAAAAATATGGAAAGTATCTAGCATGAAAAGTGAAGGAATTGGGGGAGAGAATTAACTTAGATAAAATTAAGCAAATATAAGAATTATTTGATGGCATAAGGTGAGATAACTCATTATGAGATGAGAATAGTAGTTCCCAAGAGCATTTGGCGTTATAAAGAGACTAAAATCCGTTATTCCGGGCTTCTTTTCGATAAATTTTCATTCACTAGCCTAACATTAGTAGCAAATTTCAAAATATTACTTTATACTAACTCATGTTGATTAAAAATCACGGACAAAATTTCCGTATGTTCATACTAGAGCAAGACAACACGTGCACACTTTTCTATTTTATTCTTTCCTACAGCGCGCGGCGTCGGTGGTGGACGTAGCAATGCACTTCTAAAATTGAAGAATATTGTTTAATTAGTCGAAGAACAGCAAAAGCCTAGATCTATATATAGGATAATTAATTCCATAATTTATATTATGAAATGATCTTGATTCTTTTACCGAGGATGCTATGTTATTCTGGTACGGCCTATGATTAATTTATGCATGCATTATCTCATATCTGGAAGAGTATTCCCAGATTCTCTCTTCCTCGATCTCTGCATTCTAATACGAGTTTTTCAACTTCATTTACATTTTGTATTGAAGTTTTGTTAACTTCTAATTTTTTTTAACTGAAGTATTTCAATACAGTAATTTTATTAGCTATTTGTCATTAGTTATCTTAATTTTGTTTAGTAAAAAGCAATTAAAAACTATTGAACTTGCAAAATCACAAATGCATTTGATAAAGTTTTTAATTTGATTAATTCAAATCAGTTAATTCTCAAAAAATCTAAAGTTACAAAAAAGTCTCAATAAAAAAAGATAAATTTGAGTACTGGGCTAATATCAAATGGGCTATAATTCAAGAAATTTTTTTGCCTGAACTGAATTTACGCCTATGCTTTATATACCACACCTCGTATTTGATGGTTACTATTGTGAAATCAAAATGGAATCTAATCAACATAATCTAAAATATATGAAAGGCTGTTGTATGAAAAGTTATGTAATTTGAAAACATACTTCCTAGAGATAATAGTTTTAAAAATCAAAATTTATAAAAAGATAATTATTTAATTTGTAAGGAACTAGAGCTCAAAATTGATATATTTTTTTATAGAGAGGCTTTTTAAATGCCCTAAATATTATATTTTAATTTAAAATTTGCTATTTTAGAATTATAGAGTCATGGCATATTAGACGTACTTATATGCCCGGTGCCGGCAATAATTTGCCATAGTTTAGTTTAGGAACTTCCATTTTGTACTTATATTAGATGTACCGACTGTCCCTAGCATAAATGACAAAGGATTTGGTGGTTGATAACAAAGGATTTAGTGGTTGTTATCTGAGATTTTAAGCTCGAATCCTTATTGTTTCACATTTCCAGCTAAGCTTATTTTTAAGAGAAATAAATGAAACGGATAACGTGCTACCTCCCTCTTTGAACTTTTAATTTGTGCTCATCAAAATAATAAGGAAGATATTACCCGTACACCCCATAAACGGTGTGGGGGTGTACATCATACACCGTCGGCATCGACAGGTTTATAAAGTATTTTAGAGGTTCTGATAGAAAAAAAAAATAAAGTGATAACTAATGACTAAATTCTAATCGCAGAGTCTCTAGGATATAAATGTTATATCTAAATTACAGATGTACGTACAATGCTAAATTAAAGACCCGAACAAACGCATCAAAAGCCATGTACTTCCAAAAAGAAACTGAAGCCATCGAGATGGACGTACGAGCCCATCTAACGTCGGCAACGAATATAATAAAGTACACGCTGAGTATGATGCGAGCAGAGATGTGTGTGTGCGCGCACACTTTTTTAGCCTTGCAGTTTGATAGGTCTCACCAATCGATTCCCCAAGTAGTTTAATTACTAAGTGGGGGACATATTTAGTTTATACAAGGAAAAAAGTGAGATAAAACGTGTTCAAGTGTGTTGATGTAAGTAGTGGGTAGGTCCCTTTTTCTGTAGGCATTAAAGGGCACAAGATGCAAAGGTTGTAAGTGTTGTCCCTTAGATGATTTCGGCTGCCACAACAAGTTCAATCAGTTGGCTTCTGCAATAGTTGCAGATGTCGTGAGTTGGCTTTTTGGTTGATTAGATATAAAGTATACCCCTTTTTGGGCTAATTAAATAGTTTGTAAGGAAAGAAAAGATCTACTTCAGCTCGAAATCATCAAATTAAGGGAAACAACACTCGAAAAAATAGTTATGGAAAGATGAATATCAATTTCTTTTTCTTTTCATTTTAATAAAAGAAACACAAAGGCAAAAATCTGAAATGAAAAAAAGTTAATTAATTTCAGGTTTCGATTTTCATTTTTTCTCTCTCACGAACCATTAATGTCCCTACTGTTTATTGTGCTTTTCGTCCTTCAGGCATCTAAACCATGCTTTATTAAGCTCACTCCAGTTGTTGCATTAGAGTACTTGAGTAGAGTAGTAAGCTCTAAAAACTTTTTCATTATACTCCCTAACTAAGAAATGAAACCATCAAATGAAGTTCTAATTGAGGAGATGGTAAGTAAAGTTTTACTAAAGAGAGAGGTGAAAGCTGCATTTTAGGAATAAGGCCAAACATGGAAATAAGCAAACTAAGCATAAAGACGAAAACTAGTAGGATATAGAGTTAGAAAAGCATCATAGTTAAATAACACTGCACTTGTACTAATGTAAAAATTGGGCCCAAGAACCACACAATGTCAAACAATAGGTGCTCACAAGGCCATCAATAATTTTAAAGACACTCCATGGAATCTAACATATTTTCTTTTCTTTTTGCCAGAAAAAAGATGCGAAGACATATTCGACACCCTATGCTTCTCCTACAGCCTACATCACTGTTACTTTGGATTTAATTTGTGTGATTAATTAATGGTATATGTGGCATACTAGATAGGTATGCGTTATTAACATCGCCCTTTTTAGTTGTCACTAACCAAGGTCACTTCTATAATAAATGGAATCAATGTTAATTTATTTCTGATTCCGTAAAAGTTTCTTTTTACAGTGAAGATTTTTTAAAAAAGGGGAGTTCTCGAAGGGACATTCTACTATTCCTTTAATTCCAAGGACTTATTATCTTTTCTCATTCTATAGATGCTATCTTATTAAATATTTCACTTAAATACTCTCATTTGGATAGTAAAGTGCAACCCCTTGAGTTCATAGGTTAAGCCTAGAATAAGGAATTGAGGCATGTGATCCTAGTGGAAAGGGGGAGGGGCCACTTTTGAGGAGGCATAAAGTGCTTAAATTGTGTCACTTATTGCCTCATGGAGCACAAAGCTACACCTGATTAATTGATTGCACTTTTACTATAACATTTATCAGATAAAGGGTACGTGGTACTTCTAACACTTCAAATGGTATATAGAAGTGTTTAGGTAGATTCATGGTGGGACATAATGTAGAGCCTTGCTTTTTTCTCATGTATTCTGGAGCTATAGAATATCATATCTAGAGCATGTCTTACTTGGTAGAAGGCCCCTACACATCCAGAAGATGTTTTTACTAAAATGTTAACTCTTTGTTCTCCTAATCTGGCATTTAACATTTGATTACAACCATTAGAGAATGGTATCTAATATTTTATCCTTAAGACATACTCCGCGTAGTTATGCCCAAGACTTAGATACTAGTTCAAGATGAACTAAATGGGTGACTGGTTTTTTTTTTTTTTTTTTTTTTTTTTTTTTTTTTTTTTTTTTTTTTTTCTAATTAAAAGAAGCCGATATAAAAAATTTTAGTCATTTTTCACGTCAATAATATCATTTCTATCAAATTTTCCCCCAGCACTTCAGTAAATAAGTTGATGCAAAAAGAGACATTTCGCGTAGTGATTTGAGTAGTAACCATAGTCTTATTGATTGTCCTGTTAGAATACAACCTTTGATGCCATGCAAGTCATATGGATTAGACCGTTCACGAAAGGCAAATATTTCAATTATGCTTGTTTGCACATTGATCAGTGTGTGTGTGAGTCCCAATCACATCAATAATACAAAGCCTACTCCATCTCTATCTCATAGTTCTTCTGAATAGATGGCCGCAATGTTTGCCACGCCAACTAATACCATTATCCTCTTAATTTAATATGCTTTAATCATGCTTCCCTATATAATAATCACCCAATAAGCCATTTGAAGGAGACGCCTACTCCAATTCTCAATAATGGGACATTTGTTTAGTTTTTTATGGTAGAAAAAAGAGGCAAAAAGAATGGAATACACCCATTAAGTCTAAACATTCTAGAAGGGGCATCACACTCACTCACTCTCTCTCTCTCTCTCTCTCTCTCTCTCTCTCTCTCTAGTGTTTTGCACACTTCAAAGGGAACTTGGGTTAAAAAGCCAAAAAAGCTGCTTCAAAAGATGACACTAATCTTGTTCCATGTGTCCATAAAGGAAGGGTAAATCTTTTCTTTTGTACTCGGCATTATACAATCTTAGTACTGTCTACGTGTATAAAAATGTATAGAGCTTTTTTTTCTTTTCTTTTTTTTTTTTTTTTTTTTGATTAAACAGGGTTGAACTCTATTTTACAGCAGGTCAGATCAAACAAAACATGGAGAGATAATCCGCACCATGCACACCCACACAAGAACAAAAGATATACCTAAGCACACCCCAAATAACACGAGAGCTGTTATTAACTATAACTATTTTGAAATCAATACCTAAACATCAAACATCAAATAAATTAATGTTGCTACCTAAGTTTATGGGTGTGGTTTGATTCGAAGTTAGAATTGGTATCAAAATCGGAATAAGAATTAACTGAAAACGGAATTAGATAATTCGTTATTCTCATTCTGTTTGATTCGGCACTCTAAATCAGAATCGAAATGAGCCATTCTTATTGTCGGGTCAGATAGATATAAAGTAATAAAAATATAATTATAATATATTACTTTACAAATTTAAATACTAAAACTAAAAATATAAAATTATGTTAAAACTTTAAAAATAATATCAAAATTTAAATAATTATATAAAAATATATAAAAAATTAACAAAATAAAACATAAAATTAAACTAAATTCAATTCAAACTTAAAAATTATAATTTCAATTTCAATTTGAATCCATAAATTTAATTTAAATTTTAAATAAAATTTGAATAAAACTTTAGATTTTAAATTAAATTTAATTATAATTATAATTTAAATTAGATTTGAAATGCTTGATTGAATTTTAATTTTTAATTTAATTTAAATATAAATTTTAACTTAAACTTATATTTTAATTTAAAAAATAAGTTTAAAAAGTTTAATTTAATCCAAACAAATTAATTCAGCCGGACTCAATTACCAATCCGACCTGTTAGGCCAGATCAGAAAAGAGGGTAATTGAGAGGATTTTTATTCACCCGAAAATCGAAATCAGAATGAAATTCCACATACAAAACACGAACAAATAGATTGTCCACTTCAGTTCCGATTCAAGAGTTAAAAAGATGAACCAAACATGCCCATTGTGTTTTTGAAATTGGTACTTAATTTTAAAATATTTAATTGTATCATCAAATTTAACAGTACTTGTCATCATTTGATGGAATATTAAAATCTAACAAAAAAATATTCTGGTATTTGACAAGCATTTTGTCAAAAAAAAAAAAACAGTAAAGTAAATTCTCAAAATTCAAAAATCTATTTCACATTTATGTGCTGTACACATAAGATTTGTATATGTTTAACTTACGTTAATATTAGACAAAATTATTACGAAAAGATGGCAAAGTATTGAAAGAAAAGCACATAAAATGGTGGATTATTAAGTCAAAAAAGTAGCCCGTGTTTTCTGTCTATTAGCTTTTACATTATGTGCTGAGTTATAAAGGACTTAAAGAGATCCTCAAATGTTCACGTCTGAAGCGTCTTTGACTCAAACATCTCTACGAGAACAATACTTGTTAAGCTTACTATTTACTTTAATCTTTTGACCTTCAAATCAATATACAGCCATATGCAATGTATTATATGTAGTTGCACACTCACACAACAAGTCTTTTTATTTGTAACTTTGATCTGGAAATTGGGACCCAATTTGGACCTTGATGGGCATGCGGGTAGGACGATGTGACCCACTATTTCAATTTTCGATCAAGCTCGAGTTAATAGCCGAAATATAAAAAAACACAACAAAGTCAAAACTAATTGATTGAAGATGGAAACAAAGTTATAAAAGAAATTAATAGTTGACTTCGTAGGGTGTTAGGATTGTTGGGACCTAAATTACAAATGTAGTAGACCATTAGACACGTCCATTTCTTAAATTGCTTTGTTAGGTGACTATCATTAGGAAAATAATTTGGAATTCATTATGTTCAACTTGAAAATCTAAATTGCTGAGTTAGGTGAGTTTAATATTGCCATCTACATGCATACATTCCTCTTAGGAAGAAATTCTTCGTGTTAGGTATATGAAAAGCAATAGAAATATGTAATGTCAATAAATGGCATTTGATGAGGGAGACCTCTAGAAGTTTTCGAACGAGAAAGTCATCAGTGTGCCACTTATTCCCAAGAACTATAACTTTCCAATTTACGAATTGCTATTTCGTACAAAACTTCACATAATTTCCAAAAAAATGTTACCAAGACTTTGCTATACTAATAAGGCAATATACGATCAGCATATCTTCTATCCCAGAAGTACAGCTAGTACAAGAGTCTTCAAATATATTTAACTCTTTATACATGTGCACACTAAATGACTACTAATCAAAATATTATACCTCAGTTCACATACATTGCATTTAATCATATTTGGAACTTCTTACTTTGGAAATTGTAGACGTTTCACAATACCAGTTTCCTTCTATAAGTTGTGCCCACACCAATCATACTAAAAGGATAACATTTTGCTTCTATGAGTTCGATTAATGCATTTACTTTTTTACCAGGAATTTAGAAGGTAATTTTATCTCATAAACAGAGAAGCTTCCGGTTAATCCACTATCTTTTGTGACCAATGAAGTTATTCAACTTGGTGGATACTTTAATAGATTCTATTTGACTTGCTTATTTAGCTTTAGTTGTTGGAATAATAAGACAAATGATTCCGGGCTAACAAATCTTATTATTTATTACCAAACATAGGTATGCATTATTAGTTCCAATCTAATAGGATTAATTGACGTAATAAATGTAGATTAGCAAAACATCCTAGAGTACAGTAGATGCCCTTGTAAATGTACAATAGTCCATCATTCAAGTGGACCGTTGCGTCCGTACACTGTAGTTTAATCACTTCCCCAAATTTTTATGCCAAAGGCTTTTATTGATCATTAAACCATATAGTTTAAAGTGTATTAAGTTAGTACCATATAGTTTTTTTTTTTTTTTATCAGCTCCTCCGTTAATATTTTGTTAAATTATATACAAAAAACTTCAGATACCCCACCTAGATTTATCGAATATTCACTTTAATATCCTTTAGTTTTAACTTTGTCACTAATTTAACGAAAAAAAATAGTAGAATGGATAATAAAAAGAGAAAAATAAAACCACAAAGTACTAACTCTCTCTCTCTCTCTCTCTCTCTCTCAACTCGATCTTATGATAGCTATCGTTTGCCCAAGGCAACGGTGGGTAAACAAAAGCTACTATCTCGGAGGTTTAGCTGCTAACCGTGGCAACTTGTATTAGATATGATGAACTTCACAAATCTTTAGTTTAAAGTTTAGAAAAACTGTAGTAAACAGATTACTAGTTTCCCAAAGTTTTAAACATTAAAATTAACAGCTATACTCCGCAAAAGAGCAAATTGCCACATTTCTATGAGTTTAGTTAACTTAAAAACAATCTTTTAAGAAATTTGATAAATTTTGTTCTAGATATGAGAACTAGAACTAATGTTCTGAGGATAGTAGTAAAAAATTTTTTATAAGTAAAAGTCGGCAAGTAAAAACACAGGTGAGCTACCTATTCTCTTGTTATAACTTTTACATACTTTAAACTAAAGGTTTGTGAAATTCACCATATCTAGTACAAATTGCCACGGCTAACAGCTAAACCTCCGAGGTAGTAGCTTTTGTTTACCCACCGTTGCCTCGGGCAAAGGATAGCTATCATAAGATTGAGTTGATATATATATATATATATATATATATATCTTAACTCGAGGATACGAAAATTTTCATGGTTTAATAACCACGAACATCTAAAAATCGGTGACCTAATTCTCTATACGCCAATCCTACTACACCCGGGGGATCCTAACTCACCCACCAACCAACTTATCATATTAGATTACCAACTTTTATTAGGCTCCTCATCTATATTGCCATTTTTTGAATGTTCGTGAATCACGAGCCACGAAAATGTTCGTAGTATCGACCTAAGATGTATATATATATATATATATATATTTTTCTCTCATGTATTATATCAACCATCCATAAGTTAACGGTGGATTTCTCCATCCTACAACCTAGAGAATAATCATCTGGGCAGTAAAAGATAAATATAGACGTATATGAGTATCTAATGAACATTTAAACGTCCATACTTATAATTAAAAAGAATAGGTTTTTTAATACGTATTTTGCTTACTCATAGGTAATTTAACACCTGTAAAAAAACAGATAGGTGAATTTTTAAGATTTAGATTGATGAGAAAAAAAAACAAAAAAAAAAGAGACACCGGAAGAGAGAATGGTGCGGCGGAGAAAACGGCGTGACAAGATGGTGGGAAGCCGACGGATTAAATGTACATTTTATAGAAATGTATATCAAACACGCAAAATTTTAAATATAATAAATAATATATAATACTATAAAGTTTATTATTTAATATAATATTAAAAAATTTTCAATACATATACATTAAACGTAAACTTTTTATATTCTTAATTTATTTTTTTTCTTCTTATAGAACGTCCATTAGGCGTATAGGTGAGTGGACAGGTGTATGCCTATATCTATTTCTATATCTGATAGATTTTTAAACGAAATATAAATATATTAGATGCTCATTTTATTAAGTAGATAGTAAATAAATTAAGCAGACAAACAGTCCAGATCGATGGATGGATGGATGCTCCCCCGTCTGATTTTAACTGGTAGAATATTAATCGGTAAGTTTGTACCAAAGTTACTTCTTCAATACACATTCACCTGTTGAAGGGTTGGGGAAATGTTACTGAGTAAACTGGGGTAAAAGTTACGGGAGGGGTTTAAATTAATCCTCTCGGGAGTTTTACTCACTACCTCTCTTGATAATCCACTAAGGGGGGAACGGTTTCTAGGGTAAAAATTGGTGTTGGGTGGTTATTAGTAACATCTCTCTCTATTTTTTTATATTCGGGTTTATTTCTCCCCCCTCTCTCTCTTTTTCATCCTTCTCCTGTCCACAAGTAAGAACTAATCCGGTACTTCTCTCTCTCTCCCCCCTCTTCTTCTATTCGGGTAGGGGGTAGGGGTAAAAGGTTGGTTGGTATATTTAAGGGTGGGGTATTTAATCTTAGAAACAAGGAGAGAGAGAGAGAGAGAGAGATAAGGGGGAGAGTGGGTTGGGGAGGGGTTTTAGGTTAAAAATTCTTTCTCCCTCCTTCCTCTCCCTAAAACCACAACTAGGGAGAGAGAGAGAAGAGAGAGAGAGAGAGAGATTTCTCCCTCCTTCCTCTCCCTAAACCCACAACTAGAGAGAGAGAGAGAGAGAAGAAGTTGGGGTTTTAGGTTAAAAATATTCTAACCCACAATTTCTTTCTCTCTCTCTCACACACACACACTCCTCTCTCTTTTCTCCTCCCTAAACCCCACAACCAACAACTCCTCCTTCTTCTAGAAACTACTCGATTTTCGAAAACATTCCAAACACCTCCCCCACTCCACACCTTCCCAGGGGGTGTGAAGTATAACAACAAAAGGGTGTGGTAGTAGGGGGGGAGAGAGAGAGATGAAAGAGAGAGATGTTTGGAAGAGTTAAAGGAGAGTGAGGATAATTTTGGGTGGGGGAGGAGGTTTCGAGGGAGGAAACACAACACAACACAACACAACCCAAATGTGGGTGAGGGTAGGTGGGTAAAGGGTTTGATTCTAAAACAACCACAAAAAATCAACGTTGTGGTGGTAGGAGAAACTACACTCTCTTTTTTTTTCCCCTGGGTTTTTGGGTTTGGGTTAAGAATCCTAATAATTAATTAGGTAATTTCAAGTTTTAGGACTCTAAAGAAAAAAAAAAGAATAATAAATAGGTTTTTTTTTAACCTTAAAAACATAGACTAACCACAAAAAAAAAAAAAAAACCAAGAGTTAAAATTTCGGATAATTTCTTCTTCTTCCTTTTTTTTTTAGTTTTTTTTAGTTTTGGAGGTTAAAAACTACTAGAAGAATGAACAAGGTAAGGACAGGAGGAAGAACGAGGAGGAGGAGAGTTTTAGGGACAGACAGGTCAGGGACGGGAGTACCCGTCGACTGTACTCTGACGACAGAAGGGAGGACGAGGCGCTAGAGCCGGAAGTCGACGAGACGAAGGACGTTCTGACGTGAGAACGGCCGCGGCGGCGTCAGTCTTAAGCTAGGGGGCGCTACGGCAGGGGGTCCTTCTTTGACGTTAGCGCCGGGCTGCCGCCGTCGCCCCCGCCGCTTAGCCCGCTAGGCAGCTAGGAGCTAAACGGGCTCGACCGGGAGCTTAACCAAGAGCCCTTCGACGGCGGGGGGCGCGAGACGTTGCGCCGGCGGCACACGTGGCTCGAAGCGCTGGCCACGGCCTCGCTAGTGGACACCCTCTCCGTACACTCCCTCTTCACCCCCGCCCACTAGCCGCCGCGGCGGGCGGCGCTCACCGTCGACGTGAACCGGAGCTTTAGTCGGGTTGGCTTCCGTCCGCCGCCGCCGCCGCCGCCACCGTAGTCGTAGCCGCCGCCGCCCTCCAGCTTCGCCACCTAGCGGCGAGAAAGGACGCAGACCGGCAATAGGACCTAATCCAGATCACGGCTAGCGTCGACGCCGCCGTTGTTCGGCTTTTCTTCGCCGGGGAACGGCCTGTTAAGCTAGTACCGCACCATGTACAGCTACCTCTGGCCGTACAAGACCAAGGGACGAGTCCAGATGTTGGCGCTCCATACGCTTAAGTTCCAGCTTAAGCGTTTCTAGCACGCTAGTACACAATACAAGCTGCTTTACGGCGATTTTCTCAAAAGCTAAGACTAACAACACAAAACAAACGTCGTACCCGTACAGCCCAAGTAGAACAGCACGATGCTGCGGCTTCACTCGATGCTAACGGCGTCGCTGTGGAAGGTACGCTCCATACACATTATGGCGCCGTATTAACTTACGAATCCAAAACGAGAAAGCAAAAAAGGCCGCTAGGCGCCACTTAAGATCCAGTTTTATCCAAAGGATACATACTGTTCTTCTCTCTATCCCCTCCAACCCTACGAAGATGAGAATAAAAGAACGTTAAGTAGAACCAATCCTATCTGAGTACTACGCTTATACCTACAGTTTTAAATCGTACGCTGTGCATAAGCATAGGCTTAAGCGTAAACTTTAACCAAAGAATATTTTAGGCTGACATAAGCTGACAAGAGTGAGGATTGTTTATTCTCCCTACATTTATATATAACATCCCCCTATTTTACCAAAAGCTAACACAAAAAGCAAATAAAATGATACTTAAAACATAATTTTAATACAAATATAAACCATTCTATAATTTAAAATAACTCACTTTATATTCTTATGCTTCAAACTTGTGATCATACCTAGAAATTAACGTAAGTAACACAAAGTACAATAATAATAGGCTTATTACAGGTTTATGTTT
Organism: Ananas comosus; assembly: GCF_001540865.1. NCBI lineage: Eukaryota > Viridiplantae > Streptophyta > Magnoliopsida > Poales > Bromeliaceae > Ananas > Ananas comosus. The sequence continues at coordinate 532,054 of NC_033624.1, read as the reverse complement.
AGGCTCAAAATAGACTTAAGCTTAGGCAAAATTTGCCTATACCATTGTTTTTAAATCGTTGGCTGTGTATAGTCGTAGGCTTCTTTTTATACCTACCTTATACCACCAAAACAATTTTTAGACTGGCATAAGCTGGTAAAAGTGGGGATTACGATGGGGTCATTTTAGGCTTATGCCCATGAAATCAGAGCTTTTTTACTTTGAGTTAGCTTCTCACCGTAAAAACCATTCGCGCTGCTGCTGCTGTACAAATCCAGAATACATTATTAAGTCAAAAGCTGTTACAATATATCTACTTATATACTATAATGTCGTAGAGTAAACTCACAGACGATAACGACAACGAGTAGAAATTCGCGTTAGAGTTGGCTGTCCATGGGCGGCGTGCCCGCAGCCTGGTAGCAGTAGCTTCTCCCTCAAGTCACCCTATCCGATGCCGGCGGGGGGCAGCTGTGAGGGCGTGTGCTGGAGGTGCAGAGCCTGACGAACTTACTAGAGGCGGGCCCGCTGGTGTAACTCTAAGTTACCTCTTCCTTGTTCCTCAAGGGGATGCCACGCGCAAAAACGCATTGTAGAGGAAAATCGAGTTTGAAAGTTTTTATCAAGTCACTATTAATAAGCTGAATTAGCCGTAAAAAAAAACAAAACCCGTCCTACCACCATACCTCAACATCCAGTGAATCTCAGCACGCTGCCCTTGCTCGTAAAGACAGCGACGGTAGAGTCGCCACTCACAGCGTGGAGACTGAACAACAGCGAAAATTTAAAAAGGGAAGAGACCGAATTGTACTTTTGACCTGGATCACAACTTTTACAATCATAGACTAAGTCTTTGTGAAAAAACAGGGTGTACAAACTTCAAAACAAACGCTGAGACTTTTGACTTTTGACTTTTGACTTTTTGACTTAGGGAGCAAAACCAACGTGAGGTTAAGAGAACTAAGAATTGGGAGTTAAAATGCAGTGACCTTACGTGGTCGCTGCCACGTTATTTACTTTTGTTTGTTCTTAATCTTGCTACTGGCTGATTCCGCTTTTGCTTTGAAGTCGGGTTTGATTTTGACTACGATCAAGACTATTTAAAAACGCCAAGCACTTGAGACGAATAAAAAAAAGAGTCTATGCCAGCGCAACCTCAAGTTAGTGATGTGCGGACCGAGCGCTACCTCCGCCCGCAGCCAGTTAGCTTTCCTAGTGGCGCTTCTTCCGTTGCTTTGACTGCCCAAGATGCCGCCGTAGTCCTTTGACGTGACGTTCCGGCTCTAGAGTTTCACCTCCGTTGAAACCGGCTGGCTATAGAACCTTATCTATTTTGTAACGCAGCTTAGAGAAGTCGCTTAAGTAGTGCTATAGCGAGAAGCTAGAGTTGTGTTTTCAATTTTTCTAAATCATAGATTGATACTAGACTCGTAGTTACATACGGTACAACAATAAAGAGTGAGAGAAAGAGAGAGAAGAAAAGAAAAAAAAAAAATATAAAACCGACTAACCCCCCCTCCCAACAAATATGTTGAGGTCCTTGTCCTTAATAGGTGATAACATAACAATCTTGTCTAATTTTCGTTTACATTTAATGTGTTAATCGAAGATAAACTTCTCATAAAATCCTCAAGTAGACTTATTACAAGACTAATAGACTATAAATTTTTTAAACGACGAAACCTAAAACAAAAAAAAAAATTAAAAAAGACGTTGACATTACAAAACTTGAAGGAAACTACATAATATTCTAATTTAACGCCAAATTCATCTCGACAAACTTCTTCTTGTTTGACATCTCAAACGCTATCTTCGAGGATTAAAATCTAAGAAGAAAGCGTAAAATCTAAGAGTTCAATGTCGTCCTCGAGATTTGAAGATGTCAAATTTTATCTACTTATTACTTAACAAAGTCTTCAATTGAACTTCAGAACTTCTAGTAGTAATGATAGAAGATTATTTAAAAAAGTTATTTTTTTTTTAGAGAGATTACTAAAGCGCGACGTCGTTTTCAAGTTTTTAAAAAAAAAAAAAACGGTTTCACTTTTTCGATAAATGTAAGCTTAGTTTAGGACTATATTAATGACCACGCTAAAAAATCGGCAGTCTAATAGAATTCTAAGCACGTCATGATTATTTCCTCTGAACCACCCTGTGTAGCAATTTTCATGACATATTTAGAACTCCCGCTAGGCTGCCGATTTGTCAGTATTCATATTTACGAGGACACAAAAGTTTTCATGTCTTCGAGTTGAGCATCAAAATCATAGAAAAATTCAAAGAACACTGTTCAATACTTATACATTCCGCACCTACTATTGGAATATTTTGAGGATGTTGAGATGTTCCATGTAAATTAAAACTCACCTTTATAATTGGAAAAAATCCCTATTAAAAAAATTATAAGAAGACTTTCCAACACTAAAGTATTTTACAGGGAAGTCTCAAGTTTTATAGTAGTTATGAGAGTATTTGTAATATTAAGTACGCTTAAATTATCTAGTCAAGACTTTAAAGTAAAAAGTGGACATCATTTGAATTTCGAATCGTTTTAATAGTGGTTCTTTCGTTAAAGGTATTAAAGTTGTGTAAAAAATTTCGATTTATTGATTATTTATTTTCGTTATCTAGTGTGTAAATTACTCTTTAAAATTTTTTATTCCGGTATTGAACATTTCAATTTTAGATACAGGATGTTTTTTATTGTCATACATAATTATAATTATAAAACGAAATGTTCTTTATCAACTCTCATTTTAACAGTAAAGTAATTGAATTACTCATAAATCATATATACGAACTTAACCATGATCACTATTTAAGTATATAAATCTCCCCATATACAAAACTTCCCCGTAGATACTTTAAAACTTTAAGTCTCTCGTTACAACCTTTAACGAAAAAAAATTTTAATAATTGATCGGGAAAGTTCCCACGTATCCGTCTCTTAGTTTAGACTTTAGAGTATGATCGATAGTCTCCCATAATAGATTCACGTGATCTGTCGCCTCCATCCACTTTGTTAAGTTAAACTGACAAGAATCCCGACCGTTAGATCGAGCGACATGCGTTCGGTCGAGTATAAATTGAGCTTCATTTGAGTTTTAACTAGCGAACAAATTATTTGCTCGGCTTGTGTTTACTTAAAAAGTCGAGTTTTAGAATTGTTCGAGTTGTGCTCGATCTTAGTCGAACAAACACAAACCGAGAAATATTAAACTTATGTGTGTGTATATATTTATATATTTATATGTATATACGAAAAAATGATAAACTTAAATCCGGTTAGTTTTACATTACCCTGAATATAAAACATTTTAAAATAATAATCTAATCCAAAAAAATTAAAAAATTGAAAGAAAGTTGAAAAAGGACCCATCATCCCGACCGTTAGATTGAATGATAAGCATTCTGTCGAGCACAAGCTGAGAAATTATATGTTATTCTTGTGCTCGACTTACAAAATCGAGTCAGCCGAGTACAAGCCGAATAAATTATTTGTTTGCTTATGCTCGGCAGGGGTCGAGCGAACACAAGTCGAACAATTGTTGTCGGAATCCGAAGCAAACCCTAACGCTCCTCTAACGCAATGCACGCCACTCTTTCATGCAACCTTTTTATGGAGCAAACAAAGGCATGCATTATAATGCAAGGCGTATAGCGCTACTTAGCCAATGCTATATAAAAGACGCCAGGGTGATCTCTTGCGTCTTCGTATAGGGATATACGAAAAGGAGTTGAGGCAAAATAGATTATCGCAATCTATCCGAAGTTATGATTTGATTCAGAATCAGTGTAACAACTAGAACGTGACACCACTACATTATTTCTCCACGATTGCCCGACCTAGCTCAACCTAGATTGACCTGGGCTAAGCCAGGTTCTAAAATTTTAGGTTAGGTTCGTTTAAAACTGCAAATATGTAGAACCCCTCGTTATAACTCAACCTTAAATTTTGTAAAGATTCGTTGAACGGGGCCGGGTCGGGCTGGGTTGGACCTAGAAACTGATCTCTGCAGTTGTTGTCCAGCCTAAGCCCCGCCTCAAAGTTTTTGGTTTGGGCTTGGGCTGAGGTTTGGCCTTTGTGTTTGGGTTTGGGCTTGGACTTGGGCTTAGGCTGCCTAAAATTTTTAGGTATAGGTTTGGGCTTAGGCTGGTTTTTGAACTTTGGGCTTGGGCTTAGGTTTGGACTTTTAGGCTTGGGGCTTTGTTAATAAAGAAAAAAGTTGTAAAGTTTTATATAATATATGTTACATTTTATTTAAGCCCAATCCTAGCCCAAGCCCAAACCCAGCCCATGTCAGTTTTAGATATAGGCATAGGTATGGACAATCCAAAAACAAAAACTATAGATATAGACTTTGGTATAGGTAAATCGTAGCTTATTTAAACGGGGCAAGCCCAAGCCTATTTTAAAGCCCATAGGCATGGGTAACTGTAGGGACTGAAACTGTTGAGATCATCATTATTATTCTTTTTTGAAGTTTATGATGGTAACCTCAAAGCGTAAAAGAGTGAAATTATAGGACACCAACTTTACATAGTGAAATCATGGNCCTTGCTACGTGGCCAATAAATTTTCCATTAATCTCAGGGTGCGTTTGGTTCGTGCTATCTTTTAAAGATTCCTAATAATCCAATGGGAATAAAAAAATATGACGGTGTTTGGCTAACGCACTAAGTAATCTAGTTGGTAATATTGGATCCACTTGGGAATATGATTCACCCCAAAGTACTAATCTCATTCCCTTGAGGGAGGGTGGGTATCTTCATATTAATGGATTGGGGTAATTATAATATGTCTAATCTCTTTCTTTCTTCCTACCCGCCGGCTAATTGATATTATTTTTCTTTACATTCTAACCTTATATCTCTCTAAACTTATTTTTCTCTCTAAAATTCAACTTTTTTTTCTCTCTCTAAACTAAGCTTTCTCTCTCTCTCTCTCTTTCTAAAATTTCAACTCTCTCACTCCCTCTAATTTCGACTATATTTTTCTTTCTGTTTTTTTAATTATGCTCTCTCTCTCTAACTTATACTCTCTCTCCCTTTTTTCTAAAAAGATGTTGAAATTTTTGGTAACATTATCTAAAATTAATTAAATTAATTAATTAATTAATTGTATATTTTTTGCAATATTAAATAACATGGCTAATTAATATTACCATGAGAACCAAACACAGAAATTCTATATTCTTAGTAATAGGATGAATAGGAATAAGATTCTCGGATATTTTTTATTCCTAGTAATCTTTCATAATGCGAAGCAAACGCACCCTCAATGTCACAAAAGTAGACCAACTTTTTCTGATTAGTTAGTGATAACATTTAAATCCTCTATTTTTAAATTTCCTTTTAATTTCGTGCATGACAATGCACCAACTTTTTCTATTGCAGTATATGTTAAACTTGGCTACGCGTGTGTTCTCACAAATTCGTCAATGTTACATTAATTTACGAGTTAATTTTGAATATTTCCATTCAATTTTGTGGGTCAAATTGTAATAATAAGTACCTTAAATTGTTTCCTTTTTTTCTTTTTCTAAACAAACTAAATTATTCCCTCATATTGCATGCGATTAGTAAGAATTTAGTGGGTTCACCTAATTTAACCATTTTAACATATATTTTCATCTTGCCCAAAAATATAATAATTTGTTATCCTGTATGGCATGTATTTATTTATTACAGACACTGAAATGGTAAGTTATAAACGTTACACATATTAAGATAACCCTGATGCTCCCAAGATATTATCCTATATAGGATAATGTGGCTTAAATGGATAAATCTTTTATGGCATGTATTGATTCATTAGATCCAATGCAGAAAAATGCTACATGGGTTACATAATGAAACGCACAAATTTTACATATTCACGATCACACCGTTCATTCATCATTTTAATCAATAATAATTCCAAATATCACCGCCCATAGCATAGCATTATTCTAATATTGAAACACACGCTTTTTACAGCAATAATAACGGATCAATGGATAATGGCGGTTGAATTAAACCGCCACACCTAATAAATTATTCTCGGCACGTGGCGCAACCGAGCCCCGTATAACGTCTCCCTGAAAATTTGTCACGTAGACCATGATATAGTTTAAAGTCGCCACGTGTGAAGAATCCACCATCCGTTTCAGAACGGACGGTTGCGATCAAAACTGTACCAGTTTGGCTAGGCGTAACGATTGGTGGACCGTACGAAATAGACCACCTAATCCAAGGAGCAAACATACACGTCGCATTAAATTTTGGTTACTAATTAATTAGAAATTAACGTACAATTAACGGGGTCGGTCAGGCTAATAGCCAGTCAAACGTTAGAATTTGGCGTAAAACTCGTTAATTGAACTATGCCGGGAATCCTATGCACGACATTGCCTTAAATGTAGTTTTATTGCGTACTCCACGCTCCATAGACCGAGATTTAGATGGTATATATATTTAATTAGGGAGGGCACGTTTGGATGGTTTGTAAATTCCTTATATGGAAATTACTTTTTGTTATATTTTTATAATAAAAAGATGAGTTTCTTAAGTTCGAAAAATAAATAAAAATATTATATATTATAAATCTGCTTTAAAGAGCAAAAGAATCTCATATCTCTATATTCCTACAACTGCTCACGGGATAACCTATTTTTTATGTAATAAATAAAGGTTCTTTTAAGATACTTGATTTTATCAATCGCTCATAATTTATATATATATATTTATTTTACATAAACTAATTAGCTTTATAGATTGCTTCTTAAGGCTTAATACTCTTTGAGTTTTTCAGACCCGGTCTATACACGCGGTCTATACATAAAAGAATCTCCCTTAAATGTGCACCTGGAGAATCTTCCTCGAAACCACGTATCACCGTCCTGTCACTATCCACCGTCCACGTGTAACAAAGATATCTCAGATCACCGTTACCATATAGGACATAGTACACTTGTGTTTCACTAATTTTGGGCCCCGCAAATAGTAACTCCCCCGCGCTTATTTATTCTCCCCATTGTCTTCTAAACGACCACGCATCATCTCCAAGTCTCCTACTTTGAGTACACTACTACACACATTGAACACTCTTTCTTTTCTCTTGTTCTTATTGTTACACTCTCTCTTCACATACTCATCTCACCATGGATACTAAGATAGTGAAGAAGTTGTCGCCGAATTCGAAGAGCAACGTTTACGTGACGTTCCTTGCCGGGGATGGCGACTACGTTAAAGGGGTGGTGGGGTTGGCGAAGGGTCTGAGGAAGGTTGGCTCCGCGTACCCTCTCGTCGTGGCGGTGCTCGATGATGTTCCCGAAAGCCACCGCCGGCTACTCGAGTCGCAGGGCTGCATCGTCCGCGAGATCGAGCCCGTGCATCCGCCGGAGAACCAGACTCAGTTCGCGATGGCGTACTATGTGATCAACTACTCCAAGCTCCGCATCTGGAAGGTATGACCAGCTACTTTTGATACTGATTGATAGATTCATTAAATTTCGTTATTATATCGCTGATATAATAAAAAAAATGTAAAGATAAAAAGTAAATGCTACTTTTATATAATACAAATGTTATTGATTGTTGGACCGCCATCTATAGAACTATAGTATGATCTTGCGGTATGATAATTTTGTATTGAAGCACTGTCTTGTGGTTTTTTTGTTTTTCATATTTAAGTTTTAAAAGGCTCCAATGTCTACTGACATAGAGTGTGGAGTTAATTAAAACTATTTTAATTAGCTCGCATACGAACTGTAGAAATGTTTTATTAGTTGGATAATGAAAAGCTTTTAAGTTCCGTTCAAAGTACAATAAAATCCAACATGTGTTGACCACTTGTTGCCGGTGAAAATGACCTATTATTTATTTATTTGCTTATTTATTTACATTGATATATTTTTTTTATTACGTGTAGTTTGTTGAGTATGAGAGGATGATATACTTGGACGCGGACATCCAGGTGTACGAAAACATTGATCACCTGTTCGACCTTCCGCACGGATATTTTTATGCGGTGAAGGACTGTTTCTGCGAGAAGACGTGGAGCCACACTCCACAATACAAGATTGGCTACTGCCAACAATGTCCCGAGAGGGTGTCGTGGCCTGCCGACAAACTCGGCCCTCCACCCCCTCTCTACTTCAACGCAGGCATGTTCGTGTCAGAGCCTGATACTGCCATCGCTGACTCACTCCTCGCCGCCCTCAAAGTCGCCCCCACTACTCCCTTTGCCGAACAGGTGTGTGTGATATACCTAAAAATTATTCGTCTATTCAACACCTGGTTTATATATAATGTTTAATAGTAAATTTATTGTTATTGAATTTGGCCCAATTTAGTTGTCTTAAATGGAATTTGTCGCCTATTTGGTATAGGATTTTCTGAACATGTTCTTCAAGGATATCTACAAACCAATCCCACTAGTGTACAACTTGGTTTTGGCCATGCTGTGGAGGCATCCTGAGAATGTGGAGCTGGACAAGGTCAAGGTGGTGCACTACTGTGCCGCGGTACGTAACGGTTCCATCCTAACCATTCAATTCAATTCGCTTATACTAGTTCTTTTTTAATTTTATTAATTTGTTGAATTTTAATTTTTTTTTTTCTTCCTGAATTCAGGGGTCGAAGCCGTGGCGGTTTACGGGGAAGGAGCCGAACATGGACAGAGAGGACATCAAGATGCTGGTGAGCAAGTGGTGGGACATCTACAACGACGATTCTCTTGATTACAAGGGAGATGTGACGGTCGCGACGGAGGCGGAGGCGAACGGGGTGAAGCCGCCGTTGAAGGCGGCGCTGTCGAAGGCCGGCGTTGTGCACTACATCAAAGCGCCCTCGGCCGCGTAAAGGCCTTAGGGTGCTTGATTTGGCGTAGGATAATAGAGAGTACAGTGGAGTAGTGTTATGCTGTGCCGGTACTAGGACGGTTACTTGGGCTCCCTGCTCTCGTAATTGCTTGTTTTTATATTTTCAATCGAGAATAATGCTAGTATTGTTATCTTATGTGAATTGAGGTCGACGTATGTATATATAGTTTGTAAGGAAAAAAACCAAAAAGAGTAATTAAAAGAGTAAGAACAATTATTATTATTATAAATAAGTTTATTATTATTGTAACTGCCGTACGTTTTCAACTTGAATTGATCTTGGGTTATTTCTTTGTCTCTCTCTAGATTGATAAATGTCGTGGTTTACTCTTTACCCACCTGTTAAATTTGTATAACCATAAACACTCTAGCTCTTCCTGATTATCTGATCGGTTGGTGACTTGCATTATAATTAATTATATTCTTTAGTTAAAACACGAACCATACGGGTGCTATGAGTAACATTACATTCCCTGTATCAATGAGTTTAATCCCACAATATATACTTTTGGGTTGTAGATTTAACACCTCATTCAAATCCTGTACATTGTAGTACATGAATAGTTAATTTAATCATTTTACTTGAACTTATATTGAATTCTGGATAGAACACCAACAATTATGTGACAGCAAATAATCATGAGAGAATAACACATCTAACCTAAGAGTTTAAAGATCAAAGTTTTGTGGTGGTTAAGAAAATACCATACATTGCTACCTATTCCTCAAAAAAAAAAAGAAAAAAGAAAAAAAGAAGAAGAGAATACCTTACATGCATGAACCTAATATGCTATTTCTCAAAAAAAAACCATGTTTTGCATATGCTTCCATCTATAGTTGATGGATTAATTACCCTATTTTTATCTGCATTTTAATTATTATTATCCATATATTTCATTCTCAGCATTAATTTTTGAATATACATTTATTATTTAAAGGCTTAAACATCCAAATCTTTATTTCTTTTTATAGTATCAACAAAGGCGATTTTAAGTCCCTTCCATTTTAAGAGATTCTTGTTTTAATTTTTATATTCACCGTATAATGACATACATTTTTATAGATCGTAATTTATCAATCTCTTTTATTGTTTTTTTTTTTTTTTTTTGAGAATCAATCTCTTTTATTGTTACTCACGTTGGTTCACACTCACATGGCAAATCTTTTACTTTAAATGTAAATGATAATTATAAATTTCCGATTTTAATAGCATTTCCCCCATATGAATGGAGTGCTGTTTCAAATACTGGGTTTAAATGCTTCGAGCATTTGGCTCTTCAGCTAGTAATATTTTAAAAAGCTCTCGAAATTGAAAAGCCTACGAATAACTTTGAAAGAGAAAAAAAAATAGGATAAAATTTTTTTTCAATACTATCTTAAATGGTTTCGCACATTTTTATTTTGTACAAAAGTGTATTAATTTAGTATCTTATGGTCTCATTTTTTTTAACTATCTTTTTTACTAATTTTTTTCGTTAAATCAGTGACAAAGTATAAAATTAAAAAATACTAAAATAAATATTAAATAAATCTAAGTGAATATCTAAAATTTTTATATATGATTTTAAAAAAATGTTAACGAAAGAGTTGACAAAAAGAGAGAACTAAAATCACAATAATTCAAATTAATATACTTTGATTAAATCAAAGAGTATTTAAATCAAAGATACTGCCACATCATATGACAAGTACACCTGGCTACCGTGGGAAATGTCAGTGCAAGGCCAACCGTTTTGCACACTTGCATGCTACGGACGCAACGGTAGTAGAATTCGTTACGGGTGGCCCTACCGGATACTGATTTCTGGTCAACTAATACGCCTCGAGTCAAACGTTTTATCTCGACCGTCCGTTGTTAAAGGGAGAACAACAACCGTCACACACGGCGCGGCTGCGGGGATAACCAGCGGCGAGGCGAGATAACGGGGAGGACACATCAGCAAGTGCTTCGTTGTCATGGACACCGTACTGTAGTCGGTGTGCGGCACAACACAAACCGCCCTTATCCGTATACTTTCCTTGTTTTTTTTTTCTTGTTTTTTTTTTTTTCTCTCCATAAATTAATGCGCCTCGACTTACCATCTTAGGTATAGGCTTACCATTTTAACATTCTGGTCGGTGATGAAGGTTTTGGACAAGAATAATCTTGGTATTCTGAGTATCTTTAGATTCTTTACACTTTCTTAATTGTTAGGGTGATTAATATTTTTTTTTCCTTTTTTTAGAGAGAGAGAATAACAAACTATCCGTATATATTTTACCAATAAATTTAATTGGAATATAAAAATATTAGATTTTAAACTTATGATCTCCAGTATCAAATATCATCGTCAAGCCCTTAGCCCCTATGTATGATTGACCATTCTTCCTTTTGAGTTAGGTTAAGCGAGTTACAAAGTCAACCAAATATATATCTCTCCATTTTCTTGACCTTTTTGTTTTTTTTTTTATCAGTCAATAGCCATTTTATGATTCTCCTAATGTAATACCATTGCAATATATTAAGCTCCAGTGAATTTGTCTATGGACAAAAATAAATAAATATGCGCTAATTAAATAGGAATATCTATGTACAGCATATCATATGATGAGTAATGCTATACTGATGAATAATTTTATAAAATTTTTCCACATATTTATTTGGCTATAATTTATCATTAAATTTTTCAAGTTTGTAAAAACTTCTTGTACATTGTTTACCAACACGACATGGCCCTTTTGTTTTTTGAGTAGAAAACATAGTATTACTTCTTAATCGGACGTATAGGACAAGCACGGAAGCACGGACGGTTTTAATCCATTTCCATTAATCACAACATGAACTAATTAATAACGTTTATGTCCATAAACAGAAAGACAAACTTTGATATTACGATTAAACACAATTAAACCCAATTAAGCAGAGTGGATTTCATTCTACGTTTGATTCTACTGCAGTAAGAATACAATCTCTTCCCCTAAAAACATTAGGATTACACACTATTGGAAAAAAAAAAAGAAAAGGGGGGAGTAAAATCAGATTTTCATGTTGAAGAAACAATCTCAGGAGTAAGAGCTCCTTATGATCCTCATCTTTAATCATATTAAAAGAGTACTCGAGAAATATCAGGAAATATGTTCTAGCCCAATAAATTTATTACACTCCATTTGCTAATGTTTCAAATCTGAGTGTTTGTTTGGCCCAACATGAGAAGTAGTTTCATATAGTAGTTAACATGGCCAATTACTGAGGCGGTTGGTACCTCCACCCCGGGCAGTAAGTTTCGATTTATCTTTCCAGTTACAACAGGAAGATGCGTGTAAAGGGTTGGGTTGCGAACATTCTCAAAGATGATGATGATGATGATGATGATAATAATAATAAAGACAGTAGTGAGCAAACAAAAAAACTCAAAACTGCAGTTTTGGCGGAAAAGTAACATAAGTTACTACATTGTTCACATTAGATCTACCAGAAAATTATTACCAGCAGGGCAGCAAAACGAACAGGCATAGAACAGGAATTTATCTGGTTATTTGGATGCACAGCAGGGCAGCAAAACGAACAGGCATGGAACAGGAATTTATCTGGTTATTTAGATGCAACAGAAGCTGTCATATCTGCATGTCCACCATTCATTCTCTCGGCCATCTCTCCACGTTCGCCTGCACAACAGAGTGTAAATTATTTTTTCTATTCATCTTATTTGGTTTGAGAGAGGTTTGAGAGAGAGAGGGGGGGAGAGAGAGTACCTGTGCGAACCCTTATTACATCTGAAACAGGTATCACTAGAAGAATAGGGAAAAAAAAAGAAGAAAAGCAAGCATCAGGAATTTTAAAAAACCTCGGGATGCATAGGTAATTTTATATAATAATTATGTAATTTCTACAAAAAGATGGATCCCAACTGACCACTGAGAACTATAACAGGATGTCTGTTTCTAGCCTGTGAACCCAGGCAATGAGAATGCATAATGGCGAGACTTACTAGAGTCTTATCAACTGTACAATTCTCTACTATGATTTCTACAATAAGAACATGCCTCATCAAGTTAGGTTAGTGATGAAGAGCAAGGAACGAATTTGGAGGTCGGTAAAATATTTCATGTTAAACAAGTGGATTTGAGACGCAAGAATTGTGAAACAAAAGTGACAAGAGAAAATTATTTTCTCATAAAAAGTGACAAGGAGTTCTTAATTTTAAAAGATAAGCAGATAAGAATGGTGAGGTTTCTTAAAAAAAGTACTATTTATAGGAGATAAATAGCACTGGATAACTTGAATAAAAAGTGAATTTCACAGTTCAATTTATTTACACTGAAATGGAATTACAGTAAACTGGCAGAAGTCAATGGCCAGATCAGGTAAAAGATGGACAGAGAATAGATATGGATGAACTATAAGCACAATGGATTAACTAGATCGGTAAGAAAGTAAAATTCATTAAATTCCACTAATGAAATACATTTGTGGACAACAGGGCAAACTAAAACCAAAATTTAAAGGAAAAAAAACACGTTCTTTCAGAACCGTAAGTGTATTATATGCTGCCTGTGAATTTGAAGCATAATTCACAATATTAGGAAAATAAATGCAGGCAGAGGAAGTTGGCAGAGTAAAGACACCCAAAGGAATCATGTTTTAAATTTCAGCACCTTTTAATTGTCAGAAAAGCGGAAGGACAAGCACTATGAAGCATTAATAGTTATTCTAAATTAGTATTTCATCAAGGAATACATCACTGTAAAATAGGTAATTAACAAGTATCGTGGACAAAGAAACAACCAAAACACTTAGTACTCACAGAATATCTTGCCATCACCGATTTCTCCAGTCCTTGCTTCCTCGATTATCTTGTTGATCACTGCTTCAACCTAGGTCAACATCATACAAAAGCACAACGCCATCGAGTATGTAAACCACGTAACAAAAGGCAAATTGGTAGACCAAACACGGTGAGGCGAATAAATGCGACAATCTACTGTTATGAATATATACAATGAAAGAAAATTTTCAGTTTAGAAGACAATCGGTCTTTCTCTCATCTTTCTTTCTTGAAGAACTACACAATATTTTAAGCAGTACAGGGCTATGTGCCTCCACATAGTTACAGTAAAAAAAAGTAGTAATGAAGAATTTCTACTTCTACCCAGATGTATATGCTCTTTAAACTATTTAGATGCTAATCTCCAACATAAGTTACCTGCTCCTTGCAGATCACTATCTCCATTTTAACTTTAGATATAAACTTGTCTTCTGAGAATTCTGACCCTGCAAATTCACAGTAAGCAAAAGTTCATCATTGGAACTGTATAAATCAACTTTCAGATATAGTTAAACACATTAGCTTTCTCTGTGGCCAATTGTAACTTAAAAGGCAATTTAAAAGGCGATAGTGAATAATGTAAAGATTTAGAGTATAGACTTCTCAGACAAGAAAATACAGATAAAGAGAAAGGTATACAAGAAGGTTATATTGAAATTAGATTTATCATTTCGTTTCCGTGACTTTCTCTCGAGTGTTCATCTCCCACGATATTAAAATTCCAGATGCATAGTAAGATTTTGTGTTAAATATCCTTTAATATTGGGGGTTGCAAAATACACTTGTGCATATCTCATTTATTTAAGCCTTGGCTAAAAAGACTCGTATGTTTCATGCTGAGTATGCAACATTCTATTAGGAGGTATAGAAGCATATAGGAGAGAACTTGGCAATATAGCATACATAAAATTGTTTCAACTTTCAAGAGCAGTGCACAATGTAAGCAAGAGTAGAGGTACGGAAGTATACCCCCGTGCCTCTCAGTCGAGCCGCCTTGAGCCCCGAATCCTCGAACATCAGAGACCGTCACCCCTCTAATACCCATTTGCAGTAAGCCCTAACTTTCCACACAACAAAGTTCCACCAATAAGTCTAAGATACTTAAAGTAACCAAACATCGAACACGTGATATGCAAGTTCGAACATACTCACCGAAGAAACATGCGGAACCCTCCATGGCCTTGAATCAAAGATTCACCGTTTAGATCGATTGCATTGGAAAATAAGTAAACAGAAAAAGCAACAGATAAAGAGATTCTCACCTCAAAACGGCTTCTATTTTGTAGAACTTCGAATCAGGGACATAGTCTACTCACATAAACAAGGTAGCCATCACAAATTCAGCTCGAATCGATCGAACCAGGGAATGGAAACACGATTGTGCGAGGAGAAAACTCGTACCGGGGATTGGAGAGCTCTGGGATCGGATTATGGGGACGAGTTGTGGCCTCGGCGCGCGACGAAGGCCTCCGAAGAGTTGCGGAGCTCTCGATGAGAATGAGAGAGGCTTCTTAGGATTTGAAAGGGGGAGAACTGGATTGGTGAGGGAGGAGGAGGCGATGGCGTCGAGAGCTCTCGGCCTCGCCGTGGAAGGAGCCGCCGCCATTGCTCGCTATCGCAAGCTCACCGAATGCGTCCCTCGTGATCTGTACGGACACTCCGAGGAGGGGTTTTAAGCTAAACACCGTGAGAATTGTACGGTGCACCGAGTGCACGACGTCACACCGTGCACCACCAACTGAGCTCTCCGCGTCTTCGTATATTAAATCCCCGCATTCATGGATAAGTCGGTAGACTCGTTCTAGCGTATATTAGTTCCTCTGCGCCCGTGGAGTCGGTGCCGAGTCTCGGCTCGCACAGAAGAGAGGAAGAGCTCGGGGCCGACTTCGCCCCCGCGCGCTTTTTTCCCGAGAGATGCGGCTGCCCCCGATCCGCTTCCGCGCGGCGAGCACCGCGGCGCCGGTCCTCGCCGCGAACACGCGCATCGCTCGGCTCGCGCGCGGGGGCGACATCGCGGGCGCCCGCAAGGTGTTCGACTCCATGACCGAGCGCAACGTCGCCTCCTACAACTCCCTCATCTCCGGGTACTTCCTCAACCGAGACCCCTCCCTCGCCCTCGCGCTCTTCCACCGCATGCCCCTCCGCACCTCCGCCTCCTACAATGCCGCCATCTCCGGCCTCGCCCGCA
Organism: Ananas comosus; assembly: GCF_001540865.1. NCBI lineage: Eukaryota > Viridiplantae > Streptophyta > Magnoliopsida > Poales > Bromeliaceae > Ananas > Ananas comosus. The sequence goes on along the minus strand of NC_033624.1, from coordinate 516,218 downwards.
ACCGCCGCCTACCCGACGCCCGCGCCCTCTTCGACTCCATGCCCCTCCCCCTCCGCAACGTCGTCTCCTACACCTCCCTCCTCCACGGCTACGTCCGGGAGGGCCTCCTCCCCGAGGCCGAGTCCCTCTTCGCCCTCATGCCCGAGCGCAACGTGGTCTCGTGGACCGTCATGGTCGAGGGCCTCGTCCGCGCGGGGCGCGTCGACGACGCGCGGAGGCTGTTCGACGAAATGCCCGAGAAGGACGTGGTCGCGCGCACCGCCATGATCCACGGCTACTGCAGCTGCGGCCGCACCGCGGAGGCGCGGGCGCTCTTCGACGCGATGCCCAAGCGAAACGTCGTTTCCTGGACGGCGATGATCTCAGGCTACGTCCACAACAACCAGGTCGACCTCGCGCGTAAGCTGTTCGAGGTAATGCCCGAGCGAAACGAGGTCTCGTGGACCGCCATGCTCACCGGTTACACCCAATCGGGGCGCATAGACGAGGCCGCGGACCTATTCTGTGCGATGCCGGAGCACCCGCTGGTCGCGTGCAACGCCATGATCCTAGGGTTCGCCCAGCACCGCATGGTGGCGCGCGCGAGGGAGGTGTTCTACGAAATGCCGCACAGGGATGAGGGCACATGGAGTGCGATAGTGAAGGCGTACGAGATGAACGGTCTTGAGTTGGACGCGCTCAGTGCGTTTCGGTCCATGCAGATGAATCTCGTCCGGCCAAATTTCCCTGCAATAATCAGCGTCCTCACGGTGTGTGCCAGCCTCGCGGTGCTTAACCACGGGAGGGAGGTGCATGCCGCCATGCTGCGGTCATTTTTTGATGATGACGTGTTTGCAGCATCGGCTCTGATCACCATGTACATTAAGTGCGGCAATTTATCAAATGCTAAGAGGGTGTTCGACACCTTTGGTCAGAAGGACGTAGTTATGTGGAATTCCATGATCACAGGATATGCTCAACATGGTTTAGGGGAAGAAGCTTTAGCTATTTTCGACAATATGAGGTCCTTACAAATGGTGCCAGATGAGATTACTTATATTGGGGTTCTCTCTGCTTGTAGCTACACAGGGAAGGTTAAAGAAGGGCGCAAGATTTTCCACTCGATGAGCTTGAACTCTTCAATCAAACCTAAAGCCGAACACTATGCCTGCATGGTTGATCTTCTTGGTCGTGCTGGCCACGTAGAAGAAGCAATGGATTTGATTAGGAATATGACAGTTGAGGCTGATTCAGTAGTTTGGGGTGCATTATTGGGCGCATGCAGGACCCACATGAATCACGAGATAGCGGAGATTGCCGCCAAGAAGCTTTTGCAATTAGAACCTGGAAATGCAGGGCCCTACATATTGCTCTCCAATATTTATGCTTCAAGTGGGAGGTGGAGAGAAGTTACTAATTTAAGGAAAGTGATGAGCTCAAGGAATGTGAGCAAGTCACCAGGTTGTAGTTGGATTGAATACAACAAGACGGTGCACATGTTCACTTGTGGTGATATATTGTCACACCCTGAAAATTCTATTATTATTAAGATGTTGGAAAAATTAGACAGGTTGTTGAAGGAGGCTGGGTACACTCCTGATGGCAGTTTTGTGCTTCATGATGTTGATGAGGAGCAGAAAGCGCATAACTTGCTGTATCATACCGAGAGGCAGGCTGTGGCATTCGGGATTCTGAAGATTCCGAAAGGTGTGCCTATCCGGGTAATGAAGAATTTACGGGTGTGTGGGGATTGCCATTCCACAATAAAGTTGATTGCGAAGATCACAGGAAGAGAGATTGTTTTGAGGGATGCTAATAGGTTCCATCATTTTAAGGATGGGGTGTGCTCCTGCAGGGATTATTGGTGAGATTGAAGGTCAGTTCTAACCGCCATCATCTGAATAGTTCATGTATTATGGTTTTTTTATGTTACTTTTGTTCATAATCGAGAACTTGTTAGTATATTTTTTTTTGCTTTGACAATTTAGGTGCAGGGGATACAAATTGCCTGGATTATTGGCTCGGTCGAAAGCATCCACTACGTCTTCCTCTCAAGAGTAAGTAAGTATGTGTGATAACTGTTTCGATATTATATAGTTGTTGCATGATGGTCTCTTTTATTAATTGGAATGCACTTAGTTGGCTCAAAGTTATTCCTGAATTGACCAAGTATTTAGAAGGCTTCCATGGCTGCAGTCATAGATAATTGAGGTTGCTACTCTAGCTTGAGTTATGAATTTCATTGTTTTATTGCCTTTTTGTTGGTACTTATGTTGCATTTTTGTTTTTTGATGCAGAAGGGCAACAACACTTGTCTATCCTTCTCAAAGCAGACACAATTTTACCTCATTCTCATCGTAATCGAACTCAGTATTTATGCATCAAATCTCCATCCCACTAAATATTGCAAATGCAACCTGGAATTTCCAGAGTCTCCTTCAAGCACTCGATTGAATTTCAAGCAGAGCTCCACTGTCATTTTCAGTTCAATTCTTGGTAAGCTGGTTCCTTTGCATGGAACGTGCTTTTATTTTTTGTGTTGATACTTCTGTACATAATTATTTTCTGCTAAACTTGCATGTGCTTGTCTATAGTACCGGTTCCCAATTTTTCATGCTCTCTTTTAATATTATAGCATGATTGCCATGTGATATGTTTATGTAATTCTATTTTCATACATATTTTTAAGATATTTGATACTCATTTGGTCTAAAAGGGTCTCTATCTTATATTCTCATTTAAAATTCTCTGTCTTCATTATGGTAGAATAAATCGACTAAATAAGGGATTGTGTATTAAGTATCTTATGCATAACATCCATATAGAGTTTTGACCTATTTAACGACTTCCAAAATGCTCTACGGACGGCTAATGTGATTGTTATCAATTTCTCTAATATGGGTCTCTTTGCTTCAGTCTAAAACTGTGAAAACTAGTTTTCGCTGGAAAAAAGTTTTCAACGTGAAAAAAATTTACGCTCTTTTGTGTTTGGTTTGTAGGAAAAGAAAATTAAATTTTCCAACCGCACTTATTTGATTTAAAGAAAAAGATCAACGAAAAACTATTTCATATATTTTTCATCTATTATCAATGTATATGTTATTTACATATAATAATACCATACCACATATATTGTTATCAATAATTTTATTTGTAAATTAATTCATCTCAAAATAATATTACATGATAGAATGTAATATAATAAATATATATATATATATATATATATATATATATATATATATATATATATATAAATAAAATACTATATAATATTATGCTTTATAAAAAAATAAAATGTAATATAATATTAATACATATATATATATATATATATACATCATGAGGTGCACGAGGTACACATGATAGTTCTCGCACGGTCCACGAGATCCCGCATCTGCTTGCGGACTCCTTCCACCTGAACTTTTAGTTTTCTGTGGGAAAAAAAGCGGAAAACAAAAAATCAAGTTTCCCCTAAAATTTGTAAAACCATTTTTATGAGAAAACTGTTTTTCGTCGAACCAAACAAGCAAAATTTTATTTTCCGAACCGAAAATAGTTTTTGGGTTAGTTTTATGACATACAGAAGAGAAAATAAGCCAAATATAGCATCCAGATTATTGTTACAGTACCTATTTGCATTCAATGGCTCTATTTATATAATAAACTGGTTTAGTTGACCAATGATATTATAGTAAACCTATAGATGGATGGATAGACAAGTTGAATCCTCGAACTCTGTTAAGTCAAATATAGCATCCAGATTACTGTTACGGTACGTTTTTTGCATTCAATCCCCGTATTTGTATATAGTTAAGTGGTTTAGTTGACCAATTATGTTATAGTAAAACTATAGATGGACAGAAACAAATTGAATCCTCCAATTCTGTAATGCCAGCTGTTTTACCCTATTAAATTTATTCAACCCAGACAAATTGAATCCTCCAACTCTGTTGTGACAGCCAATTTGCCCTATTAAATTTATTCAACCCAGACAAAGTAATTATTTTGATGGTGGTTACCTTCAGAACTTCATTCTTTTTATCGTTTAAAGTTCTGGACTTGTCTGAACTTTAATTCCTTCTTTAAAATAAGAAGCCAATTAAAAGTTAAAGATTATTTGAAAATCCGAACTTGACTGCTCCTATAAAACAAGATGTTAATAAATAATAATATTCTAAGACCTCGTTTGGTATCGTGTTTGCTTTTTGTTTTTTATTAAGTAGAATTTTGTGCCTAAAAGGTACAGCAGTGGGTAGTGGATAGTTTGTAATCTTTTAATTTATGGTGTTTATTTGACAACAAAAAATAAAAATTTGATAATAACTTTTTTGTTTTTTCTAAATTTTTTTTAAAACAAGTTATTTCATCTATCGTTTAGCCANTTAAGTAGAATTTTGTGCCTAAAAGGTACAGCAGTGGGTAGTGGATAGTTTGTAATCTTTTAATTTATGGTGTTTATTTGACAACAAAAAATAAAAATTTGATATATAACAGAAAAACAAATAAAAATTTCATCTATCATTTAGCCGGATGCATTGTAAGCTTACTAATCAAAGAAAAGTCTTTTCTGCAACCTATCAAATATATAACAGAAAAACAAAAAAAGGACAGTGATATCAAACAATACCTAAACTTTAGATGCCCTAGATTTTGGCCGCTGGACACCTTCACCATATTTGTCTATTTGACTCTAGATCTATTAACCTTTTTTTGGCCCTTGGCTTCTAGATCAAGGCTTGAGAGTACTTTCCATGATGTCTTATTTTCTTATTATGGCAAAATGGGATAAGAGCAACATGGCAATTTGGATATTCTCCTGTCCCCTCAGCCAATTTTCAACCTTTTCTATTGTTGGGAAATGTACTATATCATGTCATGGTTCACTGCCACCCTCATCGTGCAACATTCACAAGGTTTTGTCCTTTTCTGTAGATTAGTTTTCTTCTAACAAAGTAAACAAAGTATCATGCATCTACATTTCTTAGAGTATTTAGAGTCTACCCTAGTGCAATACTGCTTGTCAGAACAATTTTCATCTCTAACATAAGTACAAATATTTTCTTTTTGGGTTTACTTTGACATTTGAATTGTTTAGTCTTTTCTGTTTTAGGGGCCTTTGTTGTTTCGGATCAATGAATTTTTGTAGTGATAAATAAAAAAAATAATTGATTATAAATGGGGTGAAGAGTTGCAGCACTAAGAGAGACAATAGCTGCAACCAAGAACTGGAGAGACGAGAAATGAGGGGCATGGGAAGGAGGGGGATGGGTAATTCCAAGACCAAGATATTGCCTCCGTTCTTTAGCTCTTCTGTTTGTTGTTGTTATCCTTGTGTTATATCCTTTACCAACTTATGTTGATTCCAAGTGTATTCTCTTCAACTTTGGTGATTCGAACTCCGACACGGGCCCTTACTGCTGGTGTTGGCTTCCGTCTCGGCTCTCCTGCTGGCCGGCCGCCAGTTCTTCCACAAGCCTTCCGGGCGGTTCTGTGACAGCCGGCTGTATATTGATTTCATCTGTGTGTTATTAGATTTCGCTCATTCCATGGTTAAACTGTTCTTAATGTGAGCAATCATGTATTTATTGCTGTTGCAGGTGAGAACTTGAAAATAAATTATCTGAGCCCTTATCTGGAGTCGTCGGGGTCGAACTTTACGCATGGAGCAAACTTTGCTGTAGCTGGTGCAGCCATTCAACCGAATGGAGGCCCATTTCCTTTATCTACTCAAGTGCTTCAATTCCGTCACTTCAAGAAACGCACGCGAGAGCTCCGCTCAGAAGGTCTATTACCTTTTGTGAATCACATTGCATGTTGGTTTTTTAATGATTGATTGGGCCCAGTTGGAGCTTATACTATCAATTTGGCTCTCTTACTTGTGGGTATCAGTGTACTCCTGCAAAATGATCTAAAAATATTACATAACCTTGTAAAAATCCAAATTTCCATATATGCCCCTTGAAGGTGCAGTTTGTTACAAAAATATCCTGAAGTTGTAGTGTCGTCAAATTCCTGGGGGAACTTTTCCACAGACAAGAATATCCATCTATTTCACCTAAACAAACTTTTCTTTTCTCGGTTTTGTTGGGCTCACTAATAGACATTGTATAAAATGTATACATGTAGCCCCATTAGTGTTTTCCTATTGATATGTAATTGGAGTTCTGCTTACTGTTGGTATGCAATTATATCAGTATGTAGTTACATTGATATGTAATTGTAGTGTCTTTACAGGTTTAGGTTCATTGATCAGTGAGAAGGAATTTCGTAATGCCGTTTATTCCTTTGACATGGGGCAAAATGATATCTCTAGCGCCTTCATTGCTAACTTGAGCTATCCCCAAGTCGTGGAGAACATCCCATCTATCCTCTCAAGCATCAAAGATGCCATTGAGGCATGTTACTCCTTGAAGGATCCTTTTCGCATGTGTATATTGTTTTCTTTGGTATTACACAGTATTTACTTTAACAAGATACACTTTGACTTGTAGTTCAGTGAGTACCATTTCGAACATCAAACATATCTTGTAAACATTCACGCAATTCATCATTTTCCTTTAAATTTTGTTTTCTTGAACTTCAACACACTGTAGTCCACAAAGTGTTATCTTCATGCAATGTTATCAATTCAAAGGATAGTCACTAAAGCTAACTAAAATGCATTCAGCATGCATCATGATAGTTGGTTTAAGGTCGAAAAATTCATAAACCAGTATCATTACTAGTCGTCCTCCATTATGTGGTGATCTATAGAGGATGCTTACAAAATGCAGCTGGGATTGATCTAGTTCTTTAACATTGCAGTCAGTATACGAAAATGGTGGCCGGAAATTCTGGATCTACAATACGGGTCCCCTTGGATGTTTACCGCAGACGCTTGCGCTGAGGAAAAATAATGGCAGCGAGCTAGATCCTTTGGGCTGCCATGCTGATTATAACAATGCAGCTAAAGCTTTTAATGAGCAAATGAATACACTATGTGACAAGATGAGTTCTGAGTACAAGGATGCTACTATTGTCTGCACTGACATGTATGCCATCAAGTATGATCTCTTTGCCAATCATAGAGAATACGGTGAGTATATGTATATAGAGAAGCTATTTTCCATTTCTTTTATTTGTTTGTTGCACCGTTATTCCTCAGGGGGCGTGGCACACTGCACCGTAGTTATAATTACATACAGATTCAAATCCAATGTTTGATTTAATGCATTTAAATCCAACTATTGTAGTTGAGTCTTTTCATGCAGTTCCAACCACAACAGTTGGATTCAAATGCATCAAATCAAGTCCAAATTAGCTACAGTTCTAACTGCAACAGTTAGAAAAAATAATTTTAAATAAAATATAAGTTTACCTCTCATCACTTTTTAAACTGAAAATTTCTTTTCTACTTTGGAGATAATCTCGTCTCCATATATATAAAATAAATTCAATTGTATGTAACTAAATAAATTATTTTTAGTTGCAATGGTTTTAGCTACATCCAATCAAACAAAATATATGCAGTTATAACTATTGTATTTTTAACCGAATACATTTCCTACTCTGCTGTTGGAATTATGTTATATCATGAGGGGCTATCTGAAATTTGTCCTAACACGAATTTACTCAGAGAAAGGCTATAGAGGTGCTTGATTTCATGTGAATTACATATGTTTTATTCCAGGCTTTGAGAACCCACCGATGGCTTGTTGCGCCCATGGGGGACCGCCGTACAACTATGCAAATCGGATGACTTGGGGCAAACCCACGGCAACGGCTTGTGCGGCGGCTGATCGGTCAATAAGCTGGGATGGTGTACACTACACAGAAGCTGCAAATAAGATTATCGCTTCTAAGATACAATCAGGAAAATATTCTAAGCCTCAGATTACGCTCACAACTCTTTGCAGAAGTTGAGCAGTGTTCCTGTTTTTATATGCTGTTCAAAATTATGGTTGTAGATTATTTAAATTAGTTTCATTCTATCAGTGAAATTAAGAAATTATTGCTGGGTATTTATCCACTAATTAGATACATGCTGAAAGATTTTTATATAGGGATAAAAATTGTAGCTAAACTCGATTCAGAAAGTAATGGTAGTAATCTGTGTCCATTTCCAGCCTCATGCATAATCCAATAAAGGATAAAGTAATAAAATTAACTAAATGCATATTGAAAGTTTTATATACATATGAAGTATTGGCATGCGACTTGAAAGATAAAGATGAAAATTTATAACTTAATTCAGACAGTGCTGGTAGTAATCTGTGTTCATCTTCAGGCATCATGCATAATTCAATGAAGGATAAAGTAACAAAAGTACCTAAATACATGTGGAAAGGTTTGTATACATAGGAAGTACAGGCATGAGGCATGCAGCTTAAAAGATAAAAATGAAGATGTAAAGCTTAAGCCGATATAGATAGTGCTGGTAGTAATGAAAACTTCAAATTAGAACTTCTTTTCGTATTACATCGAATGGAAAAGACGCACGAGTACCTATATTGGAGTGTTACAATTTTCTCCTGGTACAGGAATGTCGGCACAAAAAAAAGACGCACAAGAACTATATTGGAAAGCCAATCCGCATAACGAGCCGCTCTAATAAATCCGGCTCTTAAAAGGTTTTTAGTTTTACTTTTAATTTGGAGTACAATATACAATTGATTCGACTCTAACAGCCGAGTCTGTTCATAAATTCGGATCAGCTAATTTTTTTGAATATGAATCCGGTTGAGCTGATCCCTTCCCAATCAAATCACTTGATCGTGGCGCACTCGAGGGTTAATCCAGAAAACGATCCACATCCCGAAGACACACTTGACTCGGTCAGCGACTTGACTTGGTCAATGTCCTCTCAAATTCGGTTCACTATCCAACAAGATTATTTGAAGATCAATCTGACTGCTCCTATAAAAAAAGAAATCAATAAGTAATAGAAATGCTAAACTACAAATGCCCTAGATCTTAGCCACAGGACACCTTGACCCAGTTTGTCTATTTGTTCTAGATTTGTTAAACTTTTCCTGGCCCCAGCCCTCTAGGTCAAAACCTAACAATACCATCCATCTTGTGTTATTCTCTTATTTATGGCAACTGGGATATGAGTAACATGGCAATTTGGCTATTCTCCAACCCCCTCTGTGCCAAGTTTCACCCTTTCCTATTGTTGGGAAATGTACCACATCATGTGGTGGTTCATTGCCACCCTCATTGGGCCTCACTTTCAAGTGTACTTTGTCCTTTTCTGTAGATGCCCTTTTCTGTAAATTAAGTCTCTTCTAATAAAGTAAACAAACTGTCACTGTTGTCAGAATTGTTTTACTTCAAACATCTTAGTTGTTTAGTCATGTTCTGTGTATAGAGGCCTTGGATGTTTTGGATCAACGAAGTCCTTTTTTAGTGACAAACAAAAAAATAATTTAGTTATACATGGGTTGAAGAGGTGTGGCGCTAATAAGAGACAAGCAATGGTTGTGACCAAGAACTGGAGAGACGAAAAAGGAGGGAGGGATGGGTAATTCCAGGGCAGGATATAGTCTCCCTTCTTTCAATAATCTGTTTGTTGTTGTGATCCTTGTGTTATATCCTTTACCAACTCATGTTGATTCCAAATGTATTATCTTCAACTTTGGTGATTCGAACTCCGACACGGGGGCCCTTACCTCTGGTCTCGGCCTCTATCTCGGCCCCCCAGCCGGCCGCCAATTCTTCCACAAGACTACTGGCCGGTTCTGTGACGGCCGGCTGTATATTGATTTCATCTGTATGTGATTAGAATTCGCTTATGCCAACATTAAACTGTGCTTACCGTGAGCAGTAATGTATTTACTGCTGAATGTGAGTAATAACATGTTTATTACTGTTGCAGGTGAGAACTTGAAGATAAATTATCTGAGCCCTTATCTGGAGTCGTCAGGGTCGAACTTTACGCATGGAGTGAACTTTGCTGTAGCTGGTGTGGCCACTCAGATGACCGGAGTTCCATTTCCTTTATCTACTCAAGTTCTTCAATTCCTTCACTTCAAGAATCGCACGCGAGATCTCCGCTCAAAAGGTCTGTTTCCTTCTTGCGAATCACATTACATTTGCTTCGGTCCAGTTGGAGCTCACAATATCAATTTGGGGCACTTACTTAGGCATATCAGTGCATGTTTACACCTTGAAAGTGCAGTTTGTTACAAAAATATCCTGAAGTTGTGGAGTTGTGGACTTCCACGAACAAGAATATCTCATCTATTTCACCTAAATAAACTTCTCTTCTTGGTTTTTTTGGGCTCACTATTAGAGATCCTATAAAATCTACACATGTAGCCTTTTAGTGTTTTCATATTGATATGTAATTAGAGTTCTGCTTACTATTGATATCCAATTATATCAGTAATGTAGATATGTTGATATGCGACGATAGTCTCTTTACAGGCTTAGGTTCATTGATCAGCGAGAAGGAATTCCATGATGCAGTTTATTCCTTTGACATGGGGCAGAATGATATCTCTATCGCCTTCATTGCTAACTTGAGCTATCCCCGAGTCGTGGACAACATACCATCTATTCTCTCAAGAATCGAAGATGCCATTGAGGCAAGTTACTCTTTGAACTATCCTTTTCGCACCGTATGTTGTTTCCTTTGGTAGTAGTCAGTATCTGCTTTAACAAGATACATTTTCACTTGTAGTTTCAGTTCTTTTTTCTCGAGTACCATTTCGACATCAACCGTATCTCATCAACACCCACACAATTTATCATTTTTCTTTAAATTTTGTTTCTCGTACTTCAACACAATGAAGTCCACGAGTGTTATCTTCATGCCATGTAATCAATTCAAAGGATAGTCAATAGAGCTAACCAAAATGTACTTAACATGCGCCGCTTAGTGATAGTTGGTTTAAGGTCGACAATTCTTAAAACATAATCACTACTAGTTAGCCTGAATTATGTGGTGATCTATGGTGGATGCTTATCAAATGGAGCTGGGATTGATTTAGTTCTTTAAGATTGCAGTTAGTATACGAAAATGGTGGTCGCAAATTCTGGATATACAATACAGGGCCCCTTGGATGTTTACCGCAGACGCTTGCGCTGAGGAAAAAGAACGACAGCGAGCTTGATCTGTTGGGCTGTCTTGCTGATTACAACAATGCAGCAAAAGCTTTTAACGAGCAAATGAATAAATTATGCGACAAATTGAGTTCCGAGTACAAGAATGCTACTACTGTCTGCACAGATATGTATTCTATCAAGTATGATCTCTTCGCTAATCATAAAGAATACGGTGAGTATACGTACATATATAGGGAAGCTATTTTCCATTTCTTTTATTTGTTTGCTCCTGTGTTTTTCTTTTTTGAGAATCACAAGAGTGTAATGTGGAATTGGGTTATACCATGAGGGAGTTTTTCTCCGAACAGGAAATTAAATTACTCAGAACAAGGTTAAAGAGGTGCTCGATTTCATGCGGATTACATATAAAATTTATTCCAGGTTTTGAGAACCCATTGATGGCTTGTTGCGGCCACGGCGGGCCGCCGTACAACTACGCAGATCGGATAACTTGCGGCCAGCCCACGGCGACAGCTTGTGCGGTGGGCGATCGGTCAATAAGCTGGGATGGGGTACACTACACAGAAGTTGCAAATAAGATAGCCGCTTCTAAGATACTATCAGGAAAATATTCTAATCCCCAGATTAAGCTCACAACTCTTTGCAGAAGTTGAGCAGTGTGTCTCCTGCTTTTATGCGCTCTTCAAAATTATAATTGTAAATCATTTAAATTAGTTTTATTTCATCAATGTTGTTATTGTCATGATGCCGATCAAGGTAATAAAGTTCGAATTAAAAAGATATGTATGAGAAGCAAAATTAAGAAATTATTGCTGTGTATTGATCGACTATGTTGGCTGTGGGTGGCATAGTAATCTCTATATATTATCCCATTTTTGTTCTCTCCACCGCTCTTAGAACTTAGAACACATCTTAGTGCTACAGATGTTGGTGAGGAGAAAAAATTCTCTCCAATATCAAATCCAAAGAGAACTCAACTTTAACACCCAAAAAAAAAAAATAAAGGAGAAAAAACAAGTCATAGCAGCAGAACCAAATTTGTAAATAACAGCTTCTGTTTCTGCAGAAACCAAAATTTTGTCCAACTTGCCATAATCCAACTAACCGAGTAAAATTTGATACAAATCGTGAATATACACATCATAAATAGATATTCATGTCATGATGTGTATGAAACTAAATAGTTGCGCAAGAAACGTAAAAAGTAAAACTAAAACAACTAAAAAATCTGAAGTCTACTTAGATTAATCCAGAGCAAAGATAAGCAAACATACATTCATTAGATGGAAGATGATCCGAAGTTTCTATTTACAGTACAAAACATTATCGACATAAAAAAAAACAGCGATCCAATGCCGTTAGAAAGGCACAACAAAAACCAGACAGTCCAATGCCTCTTTAGAAACAAAGATCCACCCCATGGTCCCTATGCCACAAGAAAAACAGGAGAAAAAGAATCTAGTGTTTGAGTGGAAAAATTGTGAAAAAGGTTTGCAGAATTCTAAAAACAAGCAAGATGAAAGTTACTGCTGACACTATTACTTCCCTATTGTGGAAAATCGTTCGATGAAGACACGATCTAGCTCTGCGCCTCTTCAAATAAAAACTGTTTGAATCTTGCTGAAGTTATTTTTCCTTTTTTTTTTGGAAAAAAATTTTCTTTCATATTTGCTTCAGAGAATAATGGAGCCTTTTGTGGAGGATCTAAATGTTGACCTGAGTCATAGCAAACAATTCGTAGTGATCCATGCGAATCGACCAAACACCGTAATTCGAAGGGTTCCTCCATATTTGAGGGAAGCAGGTCAACAGTACTACACTCTGAATGTAGTTTCAATTGGGTCATACCATCGAGGAAAACCGAATCTGCAGGAGATGGAAGTCATAAAAGAAGCAGCTGCCTATGATTTTATTGCGAGCTCTAATCATGCAGTTGACGAGTTTTATGCGAAAGTAAATGAAGTGATTAACCAAGCGCGAAGCGCTTATGAGGATGACTTTGGTCATATAAGTGACAAAGAATTTACGCGATTTATGTTGATTGATGCTTGCTTTTTACTTCAATTTATGCTGACTGTTTCAGATAGAAATTTCATGTGGTCAAAGAGAGTATTGTTCACAAACATATCCAGAGATATTATCTTCGCCGAAAATCAGTTACCGTGGTTTGTACTAATGGCAATTTTGGATCTGAAGGATTGTTGCTGTTTTGTTGAATCCAAGGAGCATTTTGTGTGACCAAGTAGAAGTCATCAATTTCCTCAAAAATTTTCTCCTTCTCATCATCCTTCAGATTCAAAATTACCATTAGTACAAACCACGGTAACTGGTTTTCGGCTAAGATAATATCTTTGGATATGTTTGTGAACGATACTCCCTTTGACCACATGGAATTTCTATCTAAAACAGTCAACATAAATTGAAGTAAAAAGCAAGCATCAATCAACATAAATCGCGTAAATTCTTTGTCACTTATATGACCAAAGTCATCCTCATAAGCGCTTCGCGCTTGGTTAATCACTTCATTTACTTTCGCATAAAACTCGTCAACTGCATGATTAGAGCTCGCGATAAAACCATAGGCAGCTGCTTCTTTTATGACTTCCATCTCCCTGCAGATTCGGTTTTCCTCAATGGTATGGCCCAATTGAAACTACATTCGGAGTGTAGTACTGTTGACCTGCTTCTCTCAAATAAGGAGGAACCCTTCGAATTACGGTGTTTGGTCGATTCGCATGGATCACTACGAATTGTTTGCTACGACTCAGGTCAACATTTAGATCCTCCACAAAAGACAAACATGAAAGAAAATTTTTTTTTTCAAAAAAAAAAGGAAAAATAACTTCAGCAAGATTCAAACAGTTTTTATTTTATTTTTAAGAATAAATCGAGGAAAGAAGCACTCCCCCTATAATAAAGTAATCAAACAATTACAGCAAGCAAAATACCAAAAAGTCAGCACATACATTTCTATTTCTTATAACCATCACGACTATTAACAAGAGCTATGCAATATCTACATCCCCACCTGTAGGAATTCAACAGTTATTTGCAGCTATTTCTGAAACTTTTATTACTATAGCTAGAGAGGAAGAAGAGAGAATCTCACATTAGGGCTTGAAGGAGCGGTGTTCAGTGTGGGGACACACAAGTGAGCTCGGGCCTGGAGCAATTGGCCTCGCGTGGCGAAGGGGAAGAAAGGCTCGACTCCTCACCCTCTCTCGAGGGAACGTACCCTACCCCCACTTGGCGAAAGTACCAGCCGAGGGAAACAATGAAGAGCAGGATTCAACAGATTGGGATTGCTAGGGAAATTCAACAGTTATCAGTGCCGGATTCGACATTGAAATCGCTAGGGGAATTCAACAGTTATTTGATTTTAACAATTATTTCTTAGCAAGATTCGACAGATTAAAGTAGAACAAAGAAGAGAAAGAGAGGATCTCACATCACGGCGCTCGGCGAAAGGATCAGCTGCAGCTCCAAGAATTGAATCTTTGCTGCAGGGATCAGTGCAGGGATGATTCTATAGAGCTCCAAGAATTGCTCCAGGGATTGGGATCCCAAAGCGCCCTGAGAATCACTAGGGCATGGTGGATGCTCAAGCAGTGGGGGGTCGGGATCATCGCTGCACAATTACAACAAGCACAATACCAAAAAGCCATCACATACTCTCTTCTTTTTTTTTTTGTTTGCAGAGCTATACAATATCTACATCCCCACCAGTAGGGATTCAACAGTTATTTGCAGCTATTCCTGAGATCGTTCTCTGCCCCTGCTCGGCAAAAGAATCGGCCGAGGGAAACAATGCAGAACAGGATTCGACAGATTGGAGTCGCTATGGGAATACAACAGTTATTAGCGCAGGGATTCGAGAGAATGGAATCACTAGGTAATTCAACAGTTATTTCTAACCAGGCCGAGGGAAACAATGCAAAGCAGGATTCGACAGATCGAAATCACCAAGGAACTACGACAGTTAATAGTGCAGGATTCAACAGATTGGAATCACTAGGGTAATTCAACAGTCATTTTCTGGCAGGAATCGATGGATTAATATAGCACAAGAGGAAGAGAGGATCTCACATTAGGGCGGCCGTAGCTCCAAGAGTCAGATCATCGCTGCAGGGATCGATGAGGCTCTAGAGGTCCAAGAATTGCTCCAGGGATCAGGATCCCAAGGAGCTCCAAGAATCGCTAGGGCACGGTGGACGCTCGGAGGAGGGGTCGGGATCGTCGCCGCAGGGATGATGCTCGGGATCGGGATCCGAGAGCTCAAGAACCGCTAGGGCGCGGTGGAGGCTTGGCGGAGCGGTCGCCGGCGGGAGCTCCAGCTACACAGGACGCGACCAAAAACCCTAATCTAACTTGTGTTTGGTTCGGGGGTAAGGGGTTGGATAACCCCTTAACCCCGATTTTATTTCCAAACATTATTGTAGGAGGTGGGGTTAGTTAACCCCACCCCATCCCAAATGGGCTAATCCAGAATAATTCATTTGGAGTGGAATTAACCAACCCCAGCTAATACCATTCCACACCACTACTCCAACCAAACAAAATACTATTTTACCCACTATCCTTCTTATTCTATCTATTCCAACTAAACACTATTTTTTTTAATCATGGACTAACTTCAATTTTCAACCAAACATAAAAATATTCTAACCTTACCTTAACTTTGAACTTAACCATATTCCTAAAATAACTAGTTTTTTCTTAACCACGAATCAAACGGTAGCTTTAACGTTGTTTCCAGCTTCTTGATGGTTGAACTGTTTGAAATGGTTCGAGCTCAAATCTTGACCAAAGCGAACACTCAACCCAACCAACAAAGGCCCGGTGGCATGTGCGATGTAGTGTGCACGAGAAACTAACTATTCGTTACTTTATTTTTAAAAAAAAAAACATTTGGTATAACTTTGGTAAAATTTTACAATTTACTTATCTTTTATGGAATTAACTATTTTATTATTTTTTTAGTATACAAAATTCTATTTCATTACCAATTATTGATTGCCAGCTACATTAGCTATTTATTTCTAAACCATGTCCTTGCTTTTTTCTTTAAAAAACTCCAAATCTAACAACTTGCTCAAGATCATAGGAAAAAAAACTAAAACTAGTCTCCGGTGCATTCCATCTTTCTTCCACTTCCGGACCTAACAATTTTTTTCGCAACAGATCTAGCAAATGGCTAGGTTGATAAGTAACATTGTTGCTGTTTTGTTGAATCCAAGGAGCATTTTGTGTGTTCAAGTAGAAGCCATCAATTTTTTCAAAAATTTTCTCCTCCTCATCATCCTTCGGATTCAAAAAAGCCATTAGTACAAATATACTCGTTTCTTCTTTTTTTTTTTTGGTACTCAGATTCCAAGTTCGAATTCTAGTTGATTCATATTTCCAGCTAAGTTTATTTCTAAATTAAATAAACGAAGCAAGTAGCATGCTGCCGATCTATCAAAAAAAAAAAAAATTTATAACATACTCGTTGACTGTTACTATCATAAATAAACATGTGGATTGATAGTATTGTATTTCAATCCCTCAATCGCTATACTTATTTTATTTGAGTTTGTGCGTAATTAAAGTAAGTATAGTAATTGTACTTATTATCAATTATCAATCAATTAAAAAATTAAACTTATATAATATTATAAATTATTAATAATTTTTTTTTGTCTAAATTATTTAGTTAAAAAAAAAAACCTCAATAAAACAAAAAAAAAAGCTATTAGTTGAGGAGGTTTGTATAGATTTTTACTTTGTATCGCTTTTTACATTCGGCAGAGGGATTGGTGGCACTCGGCGCAGGGAGACATAGGGACTCCGCGCCGGCTGTGAGACCTCACTCTTTTTAGGAATCGGCAGTGCTCAGCAGAAACACTAAGATTCACAAAGTATTCCACTGGAAAAGAATAATAGATCAATTTTACTTCATAAAGTGTTATATTTTTAAAAGCACACACACATATATATATATATATATATATAGTGGTAATTTTTTTTTTTAGAAAAAGGTAGCATGCATTATTCATGTATTATTAGAAGTATGGGAAAACTTCAAAAAACCCCCTGTGGTTTCGTGCATTCTCACTTTGCTACCCTGTGGTTTAAAACGTATCAATTTACCCCCCTGTGATTTCATTTTTATCTTTTCGGAAGCTTTTTCATTAATATTTCGTTAAATTATATACAAAAAACTTCAGATAACCATCTATATTTATCGAATAGTCACTTTAGTATCCTTTACATTTTACTTTGTCACTGATTTTTAAAAAAATAATAATAAATTGATAACAAAAAGATAAAAACGAAACCACAGGGGGGCAAATTGATACGTTTTAAACCAGGGTAGCAAATGAGAATGCACGAAACCACAGGGAGGGTTTTTTGAAGTTTTTCCTAAAAGTATTAATTGTAGGTAGAAATTTATTTCATGCAATTCTTGTGACATCTATTAAAGCAATGACATTTTCATGTTTTATTGTGTAAGATAAGATATGTATGACTAATAGTGAAAGAGAAATGATTGCTTGATTGATTAATTTAATTATTGTTGAATACGCGCGTGGCGAGTTTCAAATTCAATGTTTAGTGTTAGCCACCGTTTGGTTGGGGTTAATCGGTGGAATAATTCTTAACCCCCAATTTTATCCAAACACCATTTAAGGGGTGGGATTATAACCCCATCCCAAACCGGGTTAGTTGAGGTTTACTAACCCCAATCCCCTCCCAACTTTAATCCCGCATGCATTCCGAGCTCTCACCTTTTTCTTCTTTATCAATCATTAACCCCACTCTCCTCCCAACTTTAACTCCGCACGCATTCCAGCCCTCACTTTTTTCTTCTTTATCAATCATTATTTCTTATCCCACCTATTCCAACCAAACACTTTTTTTCACTATCTAGACTAACTCCAACCTCCAACCAAACACAAAAAATTTAACACCATTTTAATCCTGAAACTTAACCCTATTCCTGAATAGCCCTACTTGTTTTTTTAACCCCGAACCAAACGGTGGCTTAATGTTTAGTTCGTGGGATGGGTTTATGGAGGCTCAAGTCCTAAAAATCATACCAATGTTTCTTTCTGTGTCATTGATTTTTAGAATTGCATGTGCATAATTAATAGATCCTTAAAATTTATCCACAAATTTTTAGAATTTTTTTTTTAAGACACGAGCCATTAAAACTATGTAGGGTTCATGAAACGAGTACATGTACCAGGTGCAGCCAATAAGAACTCTGTTATTAAACTGGCACGTGGAGCCCACTAAGACGGTTTTGGGCTCTGACAAAGCCCATTGAAATCTAGCCCGGCTCAATAAGACATTGCACTCGACCTGGCCTGATAAACCACCGGACCCAACGTAGGCATTTGCGGATCCAAAGTGGCCTTACCGGTGACCCAACATGAACCACGGACTAATGGGCCAAAAACGGCCCATCCATGATCTGAGATTATGGGCCTTTTCTTTGGGCCGAAACTTGTAGTTGATTAGACTATTTCTAGTCTCTTTCGGTTTTGTAAAACTCGGAATATCCGATAATAATCAGTCTTAACTTTCACTACAATTAAATTATTTGTCATAATTCTTTTAATATAATTATGCAATATAAACATGTAACATGATAATAGTTAACAAAATATGGAGACAAAACAAATTAAACTAACTAATATGGATGAAAATTTATATAAAATTATTTTATTATTATGAGTGCGTACTTGTATTTATTTAATATGATGTGTATTCAGTTTGATTTGATTAGTTAATTTTTTAATTTTTCAAAATTGGTGAGATGCATATTTATTTTTTCGATTTGATTTTCTATTAGTATAGCCTTGTATTTAATTTCCTTTATGAGCAATATTATTTGCACACATATAACATAAATTATAAAATACTAAGGCGTAATTTTTTTTTTTTTTTTAATCATGCAGAGCAAAACCGTTTTTAGCTAGAGACATAAAATATATTTCTTTTGAGGTGTACAGGACTTTATTGTATTTACGTACCGAATATTATAAAATAAAAATAAAATTATATAAAATTTATGTAAACTGTGATATATTTTGATCCAACTATCTAATCTTTAAAAAAAAAAATAATTTAGCCATCTAACTTTTTAATTCAATTTAATTTATGTCATTTAATTTTTTAAAAAACTTTAAAAGTTAAATATATTATTTATTTTTTACAAACTTGATTAGCATATTTTATATAATTTTTGTAACTATAATTTTATTTAAGTAAGTAATAAATTTAAAATTTATGCGGAAAGATTGTCGTATCAAAATCCCAACTTATTTTAAAGTTGGATAATTGAATAAAAAATATGCTAAACTTCAGTAAACTTTATACATTTTTATCTGAAACAATGGTCTTATCTGATCAACTAAAACTAAAAAAAAAATACTTTTTTATTAAAAGAGAGATAAAGAATAATCTTATTATTATGGTTCGATAAAAACAGGGGGAAGAAGAGACATATTCTCTCTCATCTATTATGATTTGTGCCTCATCACAATCCTCCCCTTTGATCTCTTCTACGACCCCCGATGCGCTTTGAAAGGGACACTCTACCTTATTCTATCCGTTTCCCTTCTCTAAATATAAATAAAAGTTGTACAACATACCCTTCAAAAGTTCAAAATATTTATTTTGATTCAAATATCTCAACCTTTTGATTTTTTTTTTGAGTTTTATACTTATATAGTAATTGTACTAATTTGGTAATATTATTAATATATTTGACAAAATTTTAAACTTTTTAACTAAAATCACTTACTTTCAAAAGAAAAAAGAGAACTTGAAAAAGCCTCAATAAAACTAAAAAAAGAATAGTTAAGGGAGCAATTTCAGATTCAGGTATAGTTGAGGAGGTGTTTGTGCATTTTTCATCTTATATCTCTCTACCACATCTCCACGCTAAATACTTTTGGGTCACGATGCCCATTTCCTCATCCGAAATTAAAACCTCCGATTTTTTTTTTTATTTAAAGAGCTCTAAGCTACTTTCTCCCTTGCGTAGGAAACTTCGAGGTGCGATTTTTTTTTAATTTATTATTGTTTGGTTGGTCGATTGGCGCGTCTTATGCTGTTTTCTTCTGCTGGGTTTCGTGTTTGGTGGTCCTTTGTAGCGTTCGTCGATTTAGTCGTGTTTGATTTTGTTTGAGAACGTAGAATTTTGGGGTTTTGTGGAGTAAAAAAGATTAAAGGTCGGAACTTTGTTGATTATTTAGTGGTTTTGTGCAGGAAATTGAATTGGGTTTTGTGATTTTTGTGTAATTTAACATTAGCATGATTATCTATTCAACTCTCTTTTCGTTGGTGATGAATTTGTAATTTGCAACTCTGTACCGAGTTGGGATTTTGTATTTTATCTTCAAAGAGCGGATTTCAATTCATCAGTTTTGCAAACTCACTAATCCTTATTAATTTCAATTTTTTCTTACGAAATTTGTTCCTTGGGCTTTCTTCCGAATTTGGCCATCTATAAAACTGCTTAGTTATGCTTCAAATTTTCTTTTTCTCGACTTTTCCATGTGAATTCGCTGCTCTGTTATTGATCAGATGTTATATGATCAAACCGATACATCTCAAGGTTTTCGCAAAAAGATAATTTTGTACATAAAATGAATAATCTATTTCTCACCAAAGAAATAATGCATAGTTGCTAACCATGCTAATCAGCGAGACTCCAGGTGACAAGTTCCCGTCCCTTGAAAGGACTCCAAGTTAGGATGAAGGGAGCCAAGCACTCAGAGTTTCAGAAAAAAGAAAAGTATAATTTGTTGGTTCATATTTAGCTATGATCTGATGATTTTATTATTTCCTTTCCTCAGGCTGTTCTTCTATCAACTGTAGAAGAAAGAAACGATCCATAGCTCACCTTTAGCTTGCAATTCCGAAAACACCGATAAATGGGTTCGGAGGGTCCTTCGGTGGTAACAGTTTATGTTACTGGGTTTAAGAAATTCCATGGGGTCTCGGAGAATCCAACTGAGGTTATTGTGGGTAATCTCAAAGCCTTTATGGAGAAGAGAGGACTGCCGAAAGGTCTTGTTCTTGGGAGCTGCACGATTCTCGAGACGGCAGGACAAGGGGCACTTGGTCAATTACAAAAAGTATTAGAGTCGGCTGTAATTGGCAGAGAAAAAGGATCGTCGAATGCTGGGCAAGTCATCTGGGTCAGTTTGTCGCCTCGTATCAAGTTTTATGTAGCTTTATTATTTATTTAGTTCATTCAGTTTGGTGGTTAGATGATAATTGAGCTTTTAAGCATCAAAGCTAGTGCATTCATTTAACCTGATTTTATATAATGAAATATCATTGCACAACTGTATGTTCTGAACTTTCAAGGGCTTTACAAATGGTGGAGCTTATCAGTGGTATATTATATGGAGGTGAAAACATATGGGCACTAACTGAACTATAGTACATTTTGAAATGGATATGTGAACTTTATAAGTTTTGATCTTAGTATCTAATCTTTCATTATGTTTAATTTCAGTGCCTCTCTACCAGAATCTATCATAAACTGAACACTTTCCATCAAAAAGTTTTATATCTATATATATATATATATATATATATATATATATATATTCAGGTGAAAGAATATCCATTAACAAGGTTTCAGAAGCTGTTAAGTTCTAATGGAGAGGTAGGGGATGGGAAACAATGAAAAAGTTCAGAGACAATTCACAATTCACCACCGGCTATATTTAGGCTGTGTTTGTACTTTTTCTTTACCAAAGAACATTCCACTTTTCTCTACCAAATAACAAACAAGCATGAACTAAAATGCTTGCATTTGCATGCTGCCTTCTACATATATCCCCTTGAAGTATCGATTTTGGACTCAATGAATACAACTCACTCCACTAATGATACACCTGCTTTAGTTCATGTAAGTATTCTGAAAAACTCTAAAATAGGGGGGGGAACCTATTTATAAAAGAAGAGAGTCTGTTGTATGCAATAGTCAGTCACCGACTTCCTGTCTTTAACTTTTTCAATTCTTCCATCTTTGATTTGCATCTACTAATGCTTTTTTTTCTTTTGCTTTAATGTTACATATTTTCAGGTCCACTTTGGAGTCAATAGTGGTGCGACAAGGTTTGCTCTGGAGAATCAAGCGGTAAACGAGGCTACTTTTCGTTGCCCTGATGAACTTGGATGGAAGCCTCAGGTCACTTCTTTGTAATCCCGGTTGGTTGTTATGTATCTATATATTCGTTGTTTCCTTTTAACATATATGTTATATTGTTGCTTCTTCATTGTTTGTGTTTCAGAAAGTCCCTATTGTACCTTCTGATGGAGGCATCACACAAATACGAGAGGTACTGTTACTTCATTATTCTTTCTCTAAATGTTTACTTTTAAAATATTTGGTCGAATTTAGTCATACAATTCTCTAGTACAAGTTTTTTTGGTCATAATAGCTAAACTTTCAATTAGTTTATTGCGAATTTTAGCATCATTATATGTGGCTTTTTAATTCATACTCATCTTTCATTATGTATCCAATCATCAACCAGGCTGATGTGCCGTAAGCCTAAAGAAGCATGTTAAACAGCTATGGATCATTCATTTTCGTAAGTGCCTAGAAGCTAAGCATGATATGTTTTCATATACTTTTACTTAATGTATTAAAAAATCACATATAGGTGATTTCTGGGACATGATGTATGATCTTCGCTGCAAGAGCATCCCAATGTTAGTTGAATTCTATCAAATTGGGTTAAAAAATATTTGTGAATTTCTAGTAGGCCAGTCTCAGTATGTATGATAACGTCGTGGACAGTTTGCCACTGCATCCTCTCTCTTCTTTTCTTTCTTTCTTCTTGTAGTTTTCGGCGGCTGTGGCAGTGTGTGTGTGTGTGTGTGTTGTGCAACCAGTTGGATGCACTTGTTTTTGTCCTGTCCTTCACATGCTTATTTTTCCTCGCTTTTTTTCCCTCTTATCTCAGTAGTGACCTCTTAGCTAGCCTGAAGTTTTGTTTACAGTTTTTGAATTATTTTTTTTTTTTTGCATGTTCATCATAATATCATACTATACAAGAACATGACTACTTTATATATGATAGGATACTGTGAGTTCTAGATAAAATGTACTATTAGTCCTCGAATTTCCAACAAAGTGCATATTGTTCCCTAATCTTTTACTTAAACAGTTTAGTCCCCAGACTTGCCTAATGTTTGCAATATCGTCGCTGGTTTATTTGCTGTCCAAAGTTGCTGTCATAACCGCCCCCCCCCCTCCGACCTACACACCCTGAACCCTAAATCCGTGTGCAGGCATTACTGATTTCCAAAGGAGTATTTTTGAAAATTTGGTTACTTCGGTCTGATCTTCTTAAGTGAAAGATCAAGGTCCAAACTGCCATCTTGTTGAGTTCAGTGACCATTCTATATTTTATCTTGAGGTTTTTTATATGCAATACAATTTGCATCAAGGTATTTTTTCCTGTTACCCTCTTTTTATTTTTCTTGTATATTGAAACTGCATATACATGACACAAAATCCTTGCTTATAAGGGCTTGTTTAGCCCAGCTGGAACTTCTGCAAAAGCACTGGTTTAGTAGAGCTTTTTAAAGAATGCACTAACAGCTAGTTTATTAAACATTAGCTTATGCTTTTAGGGCCTAGAAGCTCAATGAAACTTCTTGCCATTGCAAAGCTTCAGACTATTTGTTAAGCCAAAACGCGACCAAATCATTGTTTGCATGAGCGAGGCAAACAAAGACTAAGTTCTACAACTAACTTCTGTGGTGCTTTATGCAGACTTCTTTGCCTGTGAACGAAATTACAAAGACTTTGGCGAAGATGGGTTATGATGTGGTTCTCTCAGATGATGCCGGTCGATTCGTATGCAACTATGTCTACTACCATTCTCTTCGGTTCGCAGAGCACCATGGAATCAAGTCTCTTTTCGTACATGTCCCCCTCTTCTTTACTATTGATGAAGAAATCCACATGCATTTTGTTGCCTCCCTCTTGGAGGTGCTCGCTGCCTCTCACTAGTATCCTCATATTAAAAGATGGGTCCTATTTTTTTTCTTCTTCCATTAAGATCTTATCATGTTAGATGTCATTATGGACATGATAAAGATCGCACTTTTCTCTGTGGTCCCAATAATTTAGTGTCCTGAGGGTTTAGTCGAAATATGGCTCTGTTGATAATAATCAATAAAAGAAAGGAACTTTGGGAACTTCAAGGAGCTCATATTATTCTGCTCATGTATGTGAAAACAGATGATTGATATGTAAAATGGTGTTGGTGCTTTTGTGTTTTATTGTTAGATTGCAGCTTATATGTATAAATATCTTTAGAATCTGCATTACTATGACATGAGAAAGTTCCGTTGCTTACCGGAAAAAACTATTCGTCTAACTTTTTGCGACTTCCTTTATAGCTTGCTTCGTGGATTTTTATTTATGGTGGCACTAATTTTACCCAGAAGCCAACCCTCTTTCTGTTTTTACTAACATCGGCCACCACCATGAGTCAGCAATTTGCACATAAATTTTTTTTATAAATTTTTGGTACTGTGATATTGTTCCTCTGCTGCAAAAGAACTGCAGAATCTGAATTTGTGGTCTCTCTCTTTGAACCAATGGGTATGATCATTGATAGTCTATTTAATGTAGGACTCTGCTGTCTCTATTGACAAAACCATCTTTAAGATCTCTTGCATAGTCTTGTGTTTTTTAAGCATCTTCTAAGAAGCAACCAAACTTTCTTTTGTGTATTTAATTCTTGTTACTGAATTTCTTATCATGAGGAATTGGAAGTTAGAGGACAAATACATAATCTTCTAATTGAATTCTCTCTCGCCCCATCATTTTGCGGACTCAAAAAGTGACTTTTCCTAAGGGTTTGTTTGGTTTGATCTGAGATTCTGCAAAAGCACAGGTGAGTAGAGCCTTTTGAAGTAGCCATTTTAGCTTTCTATGCATTGAAAGTTCTAGGCATTTTTTCTGGCAAACGTTTATTTGCTATTCCTTGGGAGTAGAGAAGCTCTTCTGGAAACCAGGACAAAAAGGGATCAAGCCCTAAACAATAGTAAGTTTTCAACTGGTAGCAATGTTACCGTTTAGCAGTTGATTTTCAATAGCATCTAACTAGTTGGAGCTCTTGCCTATTTGATGGCATATATTTAACCCCACTATTTTGGGCTTGTAATAGTTAATCTGATTTTAATTGTTGCTCATCTTTTTTACATGCACAGTAATTGTAGTTGTTTGCTGATTTCTGCTAAGGCCTATTTATTATTTGTCACATATCTTAAAGCATGGCAATTCTTTGTTATCTTTCTAATTCTCCACATTTGTCTCGTCATCTTGTTACTCAGCAACCAACCTGATGTTTTATCAACAAACTTTGTCACATTAAGAACATCCTAACTACTAGTATTTAATAAATCTCTTACCAAGAACTCATTTTTAGACTAAGAAATGATTAAATAGACTGCTTCTCTGTAAACTACTTTGAAGCTTACAATGCACATAAGGATTTCCTCTAATTTTACTGCATTTTGAAGTTGGTGAATATCTAAACAAATTGTGCCCGAACTATTTTAAGCAAAAAAAATTGAAGCAGCATTCTTTCCTTTTGTTTTCAAATCTAAATGAAACCATTACTTTATTAATCTTATTCATTTGTTGCAAGAGACCAACTAAGTACATAAACTAATAACTTAATGAGTGACTGAATGCAGTAGTGGTGGTTGGGGTATGAAGTGCTCCCAAAAGCTGCTTTCGCCACCTTTTTTGTGAGCTTTTTGCTTTGGTAAGATTCTCTCATTTGTATTCTTTCTGCTTTTAAGTTTTGTATATCATTGTGCAGCTTTTGCATCACCAAACATTCCCCACCTCAAATTTTAAGAAGCAGAAGAAAACCTGTAATGCCACATAGAAGGTTTATGAAAAGCTGAAACGTAAAGCACTTTTTAACTTTCTCCAACTCTGCCAGCTTTTTCTTGTGCTGTTCTTCCTTCAGTTCTCTATGTTATCCATGCTCATATAAATATAGCTCATGTTAAGCTAATCATATTTCAATAATGAATGTAATCATATTTCATTTATTTCTTTCAATAATGAATAGATATCGTAAAGGCCTTTGTTTCCTTCTCAAGCGCTTTTTTTTTATTCCTTTTACTATAATCACACACATCAAGTATATGATGACACAATACTTATATAGTCTTCAAAACTTTATATCTCTTTGTTTTTAGTGCCCTACCTTTAGTTTCCTTCAAAGTTTTATGTGTTAATCCATGCTTTAGAGTAGTTGCTGTTGCATTTTTATTGAACTTGAGCTTCTTTGTTCAGCTAACCTTTTGCTATATTAAACGAAGGAGTTTCTTCTAAACTAAAAATGCAACCTATAAAAATACTGGACCATGACTGGTTTTGCGGCAGTGTGGTCCTTCCTTATCGCACTTTGGAGGGTGCATGATTTGGGTACAAAAGATTGAACCTTGTTTTGGAAAAAAAACAAAGGAACAAAAGAGAGATTAAAGGAGAGTGTTGCTGAAGTGGTCCTTTTGCTGAATGGCAGTTGCAGCAATTTCGAAATCTTCAAACTTTGTGGGCTTTGAGGGTAAAAGACACCCCATCTTTTCAGGAGTTGTTCTCAACCCCGAGCTCTCCCTGAGTTGCAGGAAGAGGATGGATGCAAGCCCAAGTTGTAAGTAATGTTGTCAGTGTTCAACTGATTTTGTGAACTGTATATACAGCCCATAATATAACAAGATAGCATAGGCAATTTGCATGCCCTATTCGGTCTAGCCATGGATTGTTGTGTAAAGCATCTCATGCATGCATGCTTGAGAAAGGCATGGATAAGAATGTGACTTGTTTTGATGTTTAAGTCACCTAGTTGATGTTGCTAGTTGATACATAATTATAAGGCGCGATGGGGATTTGAACCTCTTTGTCCTGGGCATTCAACTTTTGTCACATCTAGTGTAGATTATTTGGTACATGGAAAAAATCTGAAGTTTGTACTACAGCATAAAGCAGAAATAAGATATGGTAGTAAATTCGAGCTTCTAAAGAGAAGTCGTTTTGTTTTGATCTATTTTATAATAGCCTTGCTTAGAATACTGTTCTGTGAGCACAGAGGCAAGAGGTGAGCATTAAGCATATATACTAGTATCTTAATCTTCAGATGGTGCAATGGGCATAAATAGATCCTCCAATTATTAACTTTATGATTGCATAGATAGAGGATGACAACATTGTCTACAAACTTAAGGGGTCTATTTTTGACAAGATTCTAGATATAAAGTTGAATCTTCTTCATAGAAGAATATTTTGGATTTTGGATTTTGGATTTTGAGGGGAGAGAGAGAGAGAGAGAGAGAGAGAGTGGGGGGTAGGGGCCTAGGAGAATGCTTTGATTGAGAGTGAAAGGACAAGGATGGTGCATATGATCATGAGAGAAGCCCCATGTGGAGAAATGGGCAAATAGTATATCCTCAAACTCCTCCAAAACATATCAATCTATATACCCAATGTTGAGTAGTCCCAATCCCAAACCCAATCCCAATATTATTGAAGGAATATATTTTGTGAGCGCCCCAAAATGAGGGGTATTTGAGGTGAGGCTCAAATCAAAGGCCAACCACTCTTATTCTATTTTTCCCACATCGGCTTTTCAAAGAGATCCCACTAGACAAACAGAATATGTAAGAGGCCTAGCGTGAGAATCAAAGGAAATCCTCTTTTGAATGTAGAGAGAGAGAGAGAAAGAGAGAGAGAGAGAGAGGTGGAAGAGTGCTTTTGGAGTGTAGCTCGTGCACCGGCCCACGTAATCCCTGTAGGCCCTTTTGCCTCCATTGTCACAATTCATTCATTCGCCATTGCGCGTGAGAGAGAGAGAGAGAGAGAATATATGTTACCATACCTTAACGTACCAATTCGCTTTCTATATGCCTACCACTTTTTAAGTTCTCCCTTCTTTGTTTGTTGCCTCGAGAAATTATTCCTGGAGGTATGCAATATTCTTAGCGCAAGTGACAAAAAATTTAATAATTAATATATAAAATTTTAAATTTAAAGGCTAGTTACGTACATTTTAGCTAAATTTATTTTTTAAAAAAATAAACAAAGCGGATAGCATACTAATATTTTCTCTAAAAAAAAAAAATTAAATTTAATTTGTTTATAGCACAATTGAATCTAATACGCGCATTTGTGGACGTGGAGGATATATGCAATTATA